>NC_057808.1:85067536-85070361 GCF_018294505.1 Triticum aestivum
GTGGTCAGTCGGAGTCGGAGTCGGCATCCTGCTGCTCGACTCCCTCGTCGCCGCTGTCGCTGTCCTCCTCGTCACTCCCGCTTGAGGAGGAATCTTGATCGTCGGAGGAGCTCTACACGCAGCACTTCAGGCGAGTGCCAAGATCTCCGAAGACCTTGACGGAGAGCAGGCCGCCCTCCATTAACTTGAAGTAGAGGACGAGCCCCACCGTCAGGCTGTGGATGCGGGCGAACGTCTTCCATCCGCGATGGAGATACATGACATGAGGAGTGGGGAAGTCGACGTCGACCCGCGTGCCGCCAGTCCCGCAGCCCCTCATGTGCAACCTGAGGGTCTGGGGCGGATCGAGCTCCATCTCCTCTGCGAAGGGGGTGGGAAGATGGAGACGACGACGCGGTGGCCGGCGCAGCCTGATGAAGAACTCGCGGGGCTGGTCCCCGACGTGACCCTCCATCACGGGAGGCACCGGTGGTAGAGGCACGGCCGCCGCGCCACCTCGTCCCCCTCTCCCCCGACCGCCGCGGCGACCTCAGCCACGCCCCCTCCCCCTTCATCTCGTGGCTGGCTCCACCACCACGGGCTCGTGGGAAGGAGGGACGCGCTGACGAGCAGCGACCCTCGCTGCCACCGTCGAAGGCCCAGCACCTCCCCTCGCCATGGCAGGTGGAAGAAAGAAGCAAAGATGAAGGAGGATGGATACTGAAGAATGTGGGATGGCGCCCTCCCTCCCCCTCTTTACAAAGGGGCGGGGTCGAGACTCGGTCGCCCCACTCAGCCAATCCAGCCGGCGGAGGCGCAGGGAATCAGGACCGACCCGCTGCCCCAATCAGCGATGGCCCGGTTTCCTGCCTCCACAGCCCGCCACTTGCATGAAGGATGCGTGGCGAACATGCAGGGTCGAAAGGACAGGTGAGGCGACCATTCCCCGCCCCGTGATCAAGGGGCGTGGGCGCCTTGAAGACTGTGACCCAAGTCCATCCAGTAAATGAGCCGCGCCTCCACGCCTCCCTCTTTTATGGGGAAGGCACGAGCCGCCTCTTTACCGTGATGTGACGCATGCGTGCAGAAACCGCCCCACGCATGCCGCCCACGTCACACGCCCCCACGTCGTGCGTTCAACGTGGGTCGTGGGGAAGTGGAGCAGACGGAAAGTTACTGCGGTAGAAACCGCCCCTCCTGCCCGTGCACCGTTTTGGGCCTGACCCAACAACGTGTCGCGCTTATGTGTGGCCCATGCCCGGGGGCTCCTGTCGGTGTACAAAAGTAGGGGCACACCTCTGTACCCCTTTACTTGTGCACGGGCAGTCGGAACCGCGCCCACGGCCACACTAAGTAGAGCAGAGCAGGGAACCGGAGAGAAGCCGAAGCACAAGATGCCCAAGACAACACCAAGGCCAAGAACAGAAAGAAGCAGAGGGGCGGAGCAGGTTCCCCCGGAAAGACCCTTGCCGGGGCAGCCTCAGCAGCCCCGGCAAGACCCTAGCCGGGGCAGCACGCCCAAGCACCAACAGAGCGAGCCGCCCTTGAGCCCAGAGGTTCCAACCCAACCGACTACGATTGGACCAGGACTCGGGAGGCACCTCTGTGGTGGCATGCAGATTTTTGTCAAGACCATAGATATATGAGATCAGATGAGGACCGGAAGACGGCGACCCTTGGTGGGATCCTTGCCGAGGAAAGCCACAAGACCCCCGGCAAGATCCTTGCCGGGGACGACTGCGCGCCACGGCAAGACCTTTGCCGGCCCCCCGGCAAGGCCCTTGCTGAGGACATCAGCAGGGCCATTGCCAGGGCCGCACCAGCCAAGTTTCCACCGCCGTTCGCATGCAGCTGCCAGCCCAACCAGCTGGGCTGGCACCTGCGTGGCAACATGCAGCTCCCAGGCCAGATCCGCGAGCGCCTGCGTGGCGGCATGCAGATCTTCGTGAAGACCGTACCACTGCCACCTCAGCTGCCTGCCTGCCTACATGGCGCCGCATGCATCGCTGGCCAGGGCGCGTGTCAAAGCGAGGACACTACAAAAAAGACACATCCGTGACATTTTGGGCCGAACGAATTTTTTTCTGTCATACATATGACACTTCTATGACGATAATTGTGACAAAACCCGGTATCATCATAGATGTGGTGGGCTCCTACTTCTATGACAAAAAATCATGACAGAAAATGGGCTTTTCGTCCTGGGCGGGCCAGAGACGCAACTGCATGACATTCTTTGGGCCGTCCATGACGGAAAAAACCGTGGTAGAAGCGAGGGCGAGGAAAATTTTGGGGAGTTCCCGGTTACGGTGGGAGGTTGGGGGCCGAGCGATGCGCGTTTCTCTCGTACACGTATGCGCGTGTGTGCGAGGCGTTGGCTCTAACTGAACCCGAGCGAGGCGTTGGGCTCTGACTGAACCCGAGCGATTGCACTGCAGGCTACGCGTTACTGAACCCGAGCGATCGATCGATGGCTGTTAAGTGAACCCGATCGAGCGATTCCCTCGCTACTGCTGCTAACTGAAGCCGATCGATGCTGCCTCTGGGATGAACAGTGAGCGTTGCCGGGGTGGGGGTGGGATGAACAGGACCCCGTGGTGTGGTGGAGGGCTGGATGAACAGTAGACGGTGGAGGGGTGCCCGTGGAGGGGTGGTTGAATAGGACCCCGTGGTGTGGAGGGCTGGATGAACAGTAGACGGTGGAGGGGTTCCCGTGGAGGGGTGGTTGAACAGTAGCCGGTGGAGTAGCGCGCGGTGGAGGCTGGATGAACAGAAGCCCGTGGAGGCTGGAGGAGGTCGACGGTAGCCCGTGGAGGCTGGAGGAGGTCGACGGTGGAGATGAACAG
>NC_057808.1:85070687-85085042 GCF_018294505.1 Triticum aestivum
CACCCCTCCCGATCAACAGGACCCCCGTTTCGACCGTAGGAGGTTCGTTTCCTCTGTTTTGCGGTACGCCACACCCCTCCCGATCAACAAGACCCCATTCCGAACGTAGGAGGTCTTTTTCCTCCGTTGTGCGGTACGCCAGGCCTCGTTTCCATCGCCTGTTCCGTCCAAGCCCAACCGATGAACACGACCACGCATTCCGTTCCGACCCAGCCGGTTGGCTCCCACGTGTTCCGTTGCCTCCCGATGAACACGACGCATTCCGTTGCCTCCCCATGAACACGACACATTCCGTTGCCTCCCCATGAACACGACGACGACGCTGTTTCTCCGTTCTGACCCAGCCATGTAGACGAGCCCTGGCCGTACGTATGCGCGAGTAGGCGTTCGAGACCCCGCCCGTATGTACACATACGTGGCCGTATTTTCTTTCTTGCACCCTGGCCGCTGTACGTACGTGTACATGCTACGTGCGCGCCTCTACTACGACACGTACGCGCCTCTACTATGACACGTGCGCGCCTCTACATCCACTAGTATATATGTACGTACACGTTCGCGACCAGAATGACAATGCTACGTACGCTTCGACCAGGTGGGTCCCGACTCTCAGGCACTTCATTGCCTGCGAAGATGTAGCTGGTGGGTCCCAGCAGTCAGGGGGGCGAATCGTTTTTTTGCCCAGACGCACTTCCTTGCGTGCGAAGATGTAGCTGGTGGGTCCCAGCAGTCAGGGGCAAACTTTTTTTCGCGGGTGGCCCGTCCGGTGGGTCCCCACTGTTAGATGGAGGAATAATTATTTTGCACGTAATAAGGAGGCACTTCCTTGCTGCGGCCGTGGACCCAGCTGTCAGCCTCTCCACGTACAGTCCACGTCCGATGGAAGCCGTTCCTTGACGCCGAGAGCACCAGGGCGGTGGACGACGGTGAGGCCTAGGAAGGGGACGACGCGGAGCCGGGGAAGACGCGGCAGTGGATGCCCACACATAGAGGAGTACGAGGGTTCACTGGTTCGCTGCGGTGTGAGGCTGCCGTCGCCGCAGAATAATAGGGGGTGTGGGTGAGTAGAGGGATGGCCTGGCCAGCGGTGGGAGTAGTAGGGGGGAAGTGAGGCCTCCGCCACATCGCAGCCGGCCACGGGAGGCAGGAGCACGAGGCACGACCGGCGCTGGTTTGGGCAGCTGGAGCAAGAAGACCAGAGGTTGAAGAAGCACTACGGCCGTTGGATGGACATCGTACGGTCACTGGAGCTAGAATCGTGCATATTGACTAAGTTGACAAAGCCCTCCGTCCCCATCAACTTAGTAGGCCCACAAGTCAGCCTGCCACTATACTGGGTCCCAGCTAACAGGGGGAGTATTCATTTTTTTTGTGCGTAATAAGGAGGCACTTCCTTGCGTGCGAAGATATAGCTGGTGGGTCCGAGCTGTCAGCGGCGGTAACTTTTTTTCGCGAAATACAGAGGCCCTTTCAGTGGGTCCCTGATGTCAGGTGGAGGAATCATTATTTTGCGCGTAATAAGGAGGCATTTCCTTGCGTGCGGCCGTGGACCCAGCTGTCGGCCTCTCCACGTATAGTCCACTTCAGATGCATGTCGGTCGTTGACCACGTTGACCAGGCCGCGCCGAGAGCACCAGGGCGGTGGACGACGGCGAGGCCTAGGAAGGGAACGACACGAAGGCAGGGAAGACTCGGCAGTTGTTTCCCACGCGGAGGGGAGTACGACTGTACAAGGGTTTACTGGTTCGTCTGCCGTCGCCGGAGAATAACAGCAGGTGTGGGTGAGTAGAGGGATGGCTAGGCCAGCGATGGGAGTACGATGGGGCGGTGAGGCCTGCGCGGCAGCAGAGCCGGCCGCGGGGAGGAGGGAGCAGGCAGTCTCGCCGGCGCTTGTTTGAGCGGTTGGAGCAGGAAGAGCAGAGATTGAAGAAGCACGACGGCCGTTGGATGGCCATCCAACAGTCACTGCTTGTGCGTCAACCTTTTTTTAGGAAAGCCTCAAATCTATGGAAAACAGCATACATCCCATCTGCCATTATTTCTAATAATTTACAACCCATTTGCTAATTATTAAGGTTTTTTTGGAGCCCATATTCTTTTTGTTAGCATTACAGCCCATATTGTGGCCACGGTTAAAAAATTATACAAAATTTTGCATATTTCGGTGCGGTCCGAACTGTTTTTAATCCCGAAATTTCGACTCACATTCAAACTGATTTTAAAAATAAATGTATATCAATATAAAATCCAACAAATTCTCCATGCATAAAAATTAATGTAATTTAAAATCTCGAAATGAAAAAAAGATATTTGAAACTAATTGCCGGTTTGATGTGTTTTAAAAATGTACAACCCATTTCTCATTACTGATGGGCCATTTTCTCGGCCAGCCGAATGAAAGCTCTCCTCGTCTTGAAAGATTTGCAGCCCAACAGGCCTGACAAAGCGACTTACTTGGCAAATCACAAAAAAACTGGGTTGTGGCCGTGGACCCAGCTGTCAGCCTCTCCATGTATAGTACTCTTCCGATGGAAGTCGTTCCTTGACCACGTTGACCACGGCGCGCGGAGATTACCACGGCGGTGGACGACGGCGAGGCCTAGGAAGGGGACGGCGCGGAGCCAGGGAAGACGCGGTAGTGGAAGCCCGCGCGGAGAGGAGTACGAGGGTTCACTGGTTCGGCTGCGGTGTGAGGCTGCCGTCGCCGCAGGGCCTGTCCAGCGGTGGGAATAGTAGGGGGCGGTGAGGCCTCCGCGGCAGCACAGCCGGCCACGGGAGGCAGGAGCATGCGACACGACCGGCGCTGCTTTGGGCGGCTGGAGCAAGAAGACCAGAGGTTGAAGAAGCACTACGGCCGTTGGATGGACATCGTACGGTCACTGGAGCTAGAATCGTTCATATTGACTAAGTTGACAAAGCCCTTCGTCCCCGTCAACTTAGTAGGCCCACAAGTCAGCCTCCCACCAAGGTTGGTCCCAGCTAGCCGGGGGAGTATTCATTTTTTTGTGCGTAATAAGGAGGCACTTCCGGTGGGTCCGAGCTGACAGCGGGGGAACGTTTTTTTTGCGAAATACGGTGGCCCGTCAGGTGAGTCCCAGCAGTCAGGGGGCAAACGTTTTTTTCGCAAAATACGGTGGCCTGTCCAGTGGGTCCCTGCTGTCAGTTGGAGGAATCATTATTTTCCGCGTAATAAGGACGCACTTACTTGCTGCGGCCGTGGACCCAGCTGAGACTCTCCACATACAGTATACTTCCGATGGAAGTCGTTCCTTGACCACGTTGACCTTGCCGTGTTCCGTTGCATGCATGCGTCCATGGGCGTGGTGCGTCCCCACTGTCAGCCTCTCACGTACAGTCATCTTCCGATGACTCTCGGTTGTTGACGACATTGACCACACCGTGCCGAGCGCACCCAGACTGGAACGACCCGGAGATGGGGAAGACGGGGCAGTGGAGTCGCAGATGGAGAGGAGTGGGAAACTTCACTGGTTCGGGTGCGCGGCAGCACAGCCGCGGTGCTGCCCACGGGGGACAGGAGCAAGAACAGAGGTTGAAGAAGGAGCACGGCTGTTGGATTAACATCCAATGGTCCAGCTGCTAGAATCATTTGTTGATTAAGTTGACAAAGCCGTGCATACACGTCCGCTTAGTAGGACCACAAGTCAGTCACCAAATCTAACGGGTCCCAGCTGTCAACAGGATGAATAAATTTTTTCGCAAAACAAGGAGGCACTTCCTTCCGTGCGAAGATACAGCCGGTGTGTCCCAGCTGTCAGGTGGAGGAAACATTTTTTCAGCTTAATAAGGAGGAACTTTCCTTGCGTGCGACCATGGACCTTGTGGGTCCCAGCCGTCAGGCTCTCCACATACAGTCCTCTTCTGATGACTCGTTTGTTGACCATGCCGCATCGAACGCAGCGAGGCGGCGGACGACGGCGAGGCCCCGAACGGGAACGACTCGGAGATGGCAAAACGCGGCAGTGGAGTCGCAGATTGAGAGGAGGAGAAGGGTTATAACTGGTTCTGTTGCGGCGTCGGGCTGTAGTCTGTGGAGAATAACAGGAGGTGTCGAGGGGTGGAGGGATAGCCTGGCCGACGGTGGGGTAGCGCTTCACAGCGATGCGTGCTAAGCAGAGCCGCTAGCCGCCGGAGGCCAGACCAGGCGGTCCCGGCGACGCTGGAGGAAGAAGACGAGAGATTGAAGGTGCATGCTGGCCATTGGATATAAATCTAATGGCTGTGGATGACACAATCATTTGTTGACCAAGTTGACAACGCCCTGCGTAGGCTTTGACCTATTGGCCCACATGTCAGCCTGCAAAAATGTGGCATATATTTAACCCATGTTTTCTAGAATGTACAGTCCATTTGCTTGGCTGGGTGAACAAATAATTTCGCGTCAATCAGGCCCATTTATATTTTCTAAGAAATCCCAGCCCATTTGCACTTCCTTGAAATACACGTATTAGGTGGGCTCGTTATATATATAATGTTATGTTAGAAGGAGCAATTAATATCAAAGAATAAACCGGAGAGGCACATTATATATATATATAATTAAGAAATTAGCGAGTTATTGCTCAAAAGAAAAATGAGCGCGTTATTATTAAATTGGTCCTTAAAATCTTCGCAAGCTTTTGTACGCAATCACCAGGATTTTCCTTGCCTGTGAGTCAAAAACAACCAGGATTTTCCTTGCCAACTTCCGTTAAACATTTACTTTTATAAGTTAATAACACGTGGGATGTTTTTATAATGTATATATAAGTCTCTATAAAATATACTATAATAGTAATAATATAAATATATATAATGTGGTTAGAAGGGAAACATAAATTGGACACAACATTACTTTTATAAGAGACTTGCGTTTTATACCCCACAGTAGGCATACTAACAGGTTCACACACAAATACAACAGAAAAGGTAAACATTCATATCAAACTCAGGTTCACAGGACAGGTTCATATTCATAGCCAACATTCACTATCAACAACTCAAAAGATTCATATATACACAAGCTCAGCATATCCATGCATCCAAATGATTGATAGATCACACGACAATATTCATACATAATTCACAAAAAGATTCAGATATACACATGTTTAGTATGTTTATGCATCCAAATGATTGAGATCACAGCCAATATGATCCATGGACGAACTTTAATGACCTAGGGTACAGACTGGTAAATGGTGTTCAATCGGAGGTACTTCTTGCTAAAATTAGTTCTTGTACGAGTAAAATTTCGAGTACATAAGAGGCAGCACAGACAATCTGAACTTTGCTTGTAGGTTTATCCTCAAATAGTGGCCTCGTGCCGAGGGAGGTTTGAGCAACTTGACCACTACTTTCATCCAACTAGTTTACTGGCTCATCTTAGTCCTGTATCTCGCCAAAATTCTACATTGCAGACGAGAAAGGAGGCGGTTGAGAAAATGAACCACCCAAATTTTTTGTGCAGTTCAACTGAAATGGAGCATCCTTGGCGTGCAGACCGAGTAAGTGCCAGATGAATATACACGTCAACCAACTTGTCTGGAATCTTTAGACTCCATGCCATATAGTTCGCTACCATATGTGCCGATAACCAAAAGGCACAAGTTGGGACCAAAGACTGGACTGCGTTTTTCTGGGCTATGCACCAAGTAATATTTTGGCGTTCACTCTCCTAATACTTGGAGTTTGACAATTGGTTGGCGCCGGTTGATACTCGAATGAATATAGGCACTTCTTGTCAACATCGATGCTTGTCTGAGTGAACTTTGGAGTACATAGCAGCAGCATAGGTACCTGTCCATCTGATCATTTTGTGCAGTTATACTGAAATCACCCGATGTAATGATTTGCCTGCGAGTTCAGGCTCCAAATTACTCCTTTATGAAATTGGCAAACAGTAGCACAATACCAAATTACCAATACATATGACAGGCATAATAATCAGGAAAAAGACCAGTACCAACCTGTGTGAGGTAGCATATCAATTACTATTTCCTTTGACTGGAAGCCGAGATAAGCCAAGCGACTGACAGCAAAGGAAGAAAGCAAGCGGAGATTAGCGACTGACAGGAAAGAACGAAAGCTGTCGAGGCAATGAAGCACCCAAAGTTTTTGCGCAGTTCCACCAAAATCGAGCATCCCTGTTGGCACATATATTGAGAGAGTGAGATTACTGTAATAGTGGGACTAGTTGATGAAACATACACTAACAAATAGAAGCACCCTCATTATCTTAATGGGTAAAGTTAGCAACATAGTAGTCTTGCTTAAAGAGAGGTATTAGTTTATTTAATCAGTGCCAATTAGCTCAACTCAACACTCAAAGCATTGCCATTTATCATAGGTTGCAAAACTTTAACGTGCAAAGATAAAGGAGTTTCTCATGACAGTAGCACGATACAAATAGAGATGACAACAAACTAATATGGATGAAGGCCTTAGGCCCGTACCAACCTGAGAAAAAAAGCTTATTCATGTATTCCCATAAGAGATGATAAAGCACTCACTGGAATCACACAATAGTATATATTTTTGTGCACTTCAAATGTATGGTTGAAATCACTCTTGTTTACCAGTGCTGAGATTATATCGAAAGATTATCAAGAACTTCCAGCAGAGTTAAAGCACTGGCTGGGATACAGTTCATTGTATTGTCTTGTGTAGTTCCACTAAAATGTATGATTGGCACAACATGATCCCTGTTTGCACAAGTAGGAACAAGGTGAAACCTTCATTAGCTTAGTGAGAAAGGATAGGAAGACATTAGCATATTACTCAAACAGTAGCATCAAATTCATGATGGACAATACGCAAAACATTGCCTCATTGAACCAATGGCAATAAATTGACATGCAAAACAATAGCACTATTATGTCATGACACTAATAATATTCCCTCCCTGCTCCACCACATGATTCACCTCCATAGACAAACATACACACGTATATGATTCAGCATAGGGTCCTACTAAAGATTTTTTTAACTCCAACAGGAAAATTAGGCAGTAATAAATTAGTGGTACTTAAGTACTCCTAATTAATTAAGTGAGACATCAGAAGTGGAAGGGCTCCCTGGAGGGTCGTCTCACATGTAAGGTAGTCATTGCCGGAGCCCTTGAATGGCCTCGACTGAGGCCTCTGGCTTCAGCAAGATTGCCTTGGCACTGTTTATTCTTCTTCTTCTTCCTCTTCATGCTCTGTTTCTCTTTCTCCTCACCAGTTGGTGAAACCAAGTACATGATTGGCCTTCTAATTCAGAATTGGTTTTTGTAAGTGAGGGAGTACAAGTGTACTAGTAAAAAACAACATTATTTTCTCATGGCAGTCAGAAAATAGAGATGAACACATGCATTAAATATCATTCTTACCTAAAGGAAGGTTATGTCGCCAATATGGATGATGAGGATTGGAACACAGATCTCCCTTTGTGCAGTTCCACCAAAATGAACCAACTGTTCCATTCTGACATTCCAGTTAAACAGCACAAAAGTCACTTCTTTTAAGAAGAGTTTTGTGTAGTGCACCAAAAGGTCACAACAGCAACCAGGTGAATTGGATATCCCTGTTTGCACAAAAAGGCACAGAGGAAACAGTCAGAGTCTCAAACAATTACAGGCAAAAACATTTGGCTAAACTTGTCATGGCTTATAACAGTGGCATGGCTTCATTTTTACCAGGGACATTAGATTAAGAACAGCTAAGGCTGCGTTCGGTTCACAGGTTTGGTGCAGGATTTTCGTAGGAACACAATTCCTACGGTATTCTTTCCCTTCCAACCGTTCGGAACACGGGAAAGGTGAATAGTGTTTCATAGGAAAGCTGGTCTGGTAGTACTGATTCCATAGGATTAGAAACATCCACGCGCTGCTCATTTTTTGGGCAGAAGCCCGAGGCAGGCGCTCGCTGCCATGCGTTAGACAGGTTGCTGTGCTGTGTTGCCGGAATAAAAAAATCAACCTATCTGTGGTACGTGAGGTGAGGACAAGAGTAGTCACTGTGCAGCTGAATAAACAAATAGCATCTCATACTGCCAAGCATGGTACCCAAAAAAAACAAATCTGTACATTTCTTAGTCCATCCGAACACATTCTCTTGAGAGTTTCCTCCGGTTCGCTGTTCCATAGTTTTATACCTACATTCCTTTCCTATTCCTCTATTTTCATCAAGACCTATGTTTTCTGCCCCTTTATTCTGAACGGAGCCTAAATATTTGGTATAAGGGCATGGGACAGTGGGTGCACCAGCAGTCCAGCACCATGTACGTAAACAGGGGCATAAAGTGGTGATTCATAGTTTGTTGCCCCGAGAAACAAACATCCAAGAAACATATCTGGGTTGGTCCCATTTTTGTTCACTCTAGCCACCTACTCCTATGTGTGGATAGCAAATCTAGTCCTGGTCATACCACTGTGTACAGCGTTACCCCTATATTTCCCTTTTCGACCAAGAGACCGGTGGGTTGACCAGTCTGTACTACTTTCACCCCTTTCCTTCCTGTTTGTACCAAGTCTGATGTACATACTAAATTCCCCCACCCCCACTTTATTTCTTATTTGAACCAAGTACTCCCTCCGTCCGGAATTACTTGTCATCAAAATGGATGTGTCTAGAACTAAAATACATCTAGATACATCCATTTCAACGACAAGTACTTTCGGACGGAGGGAGTACAAGATTCGACTCCATGAAGTAGCTTTACCTCTAACAATAGAAGAAAAAAATGTGACGTTGGACCATCCGATCGAGAGGGGCTGAGAGGTAGAAAATGATGCACATGCAGCAACGTAGCGAGCTGGGGAAGTAGAGCTAAGGCGGTTTCGAACGAAGATATACCTGAAGGTCGTCGGGATGTGGATAGGTGGGCGGCGGGAGGCCGGATCCGCCCACAGGCAACGACGAAGGGATCGGAGGACCTCCCGCGCCGGCGCTCGACCAGAGATAACGGTGCGGCCGGCAGTGGGTCTCGTCCCTCGCTGTCGACGACGGCCTAAACACTGCCCCTCCTCCCCTTTACCGGCGGAGGGGGACATGTCCGGATCTGTAACCAGCGGTGAGGATAGAAAGCCAGTGTTTTTCGATGGGAGAAAGACAGTGTTACTACCCCTATCTTGTTTAGATCTGGAGAGGATGAGAGTGTGTGAATAGAGCAACCCTAGCAAGCAAGCGCGGAGGCACCGGCCTATATATATGTAGTGGGGTAGTTTTCCTTTTTCACTCCATCAAAACAGTCGTTTAAAATTGTGTACTACTACATGCCAGGTCGCGGTTTTTTTAGTTGTTGATTGTTTTTTGAGATAGCTACCCGCTTGTTCCAAGTGGTGTTACGGTGTGCCAGGTCGCACTTTGTATCGTTCAAGTCTGGTACTACAAGTCCCTCCATTAAATGAACAACCACCCCCTCGTAAAAATTGTGAACAAGCCCACGGCTAAAATTAGCGGAAACGTGGGTTGCCCCAACATGCATTTTTATTTATATTTTCTACTCCCTCCGTTCCTAAATATAAGTCTTTTTTATAAGCCACACCTAAGACAAGAATTTTTTTATTAGCAGTGAACCCCACATGTCATAGACACAAAAATTGTGGCAAGATTCCCTTAGGCAAGCCAAAGTGTGTCTAACAATTTGAGCAACTCAGGTTAGGCAAGTGTGGGAAAAATAATGTGGCAACATAAGACAAACATAGTCACAATCCAAACAGCCCCGTAATTTTTTGTGACATGCATGAAAATTTGGTTAGTTAAATTTATAGTCAAAATTTGGCAAGGTGCATCAAATCAACACATGCAAGTATCAAAAGGAAAGTCACGGCATGCATGCATGCGTTGTACTCCCTCCGTTTCCAAATATATGTCTTTTTAGAGATTGCAACAAGTGACTACATACGAAGCAGAATATGTCTACTCTTACATACGAAGTAGCCCATTTGAAATGTGTAAAACGACTTATAGCGAGTGCAGTGCTTTGATGTGTCGCATCAACTCATACAAGACCGAGAAATTTGATTACTACAACGCCCTCTCCCTCGCGGACTGAGCTCCGGTGCCTTAACTGCACCTGCCTTTGGCTGCTTGACAGGAGGGCCAACCACCTGTTGGGCCCACCTGTCATAGACGCAAAGGCGGGAGCAGTAAGTAGAAGCTTTTGCTACACGCTATCCCTCCCGCACGAGGTGGACGGACATGCAGCAGTGGATTCGATACTGTAGAAGTGGGAGTAACATCATTGTTCATCTTCTCGAAGAGGCGAAGAGCCAAGCGCAACCCGAACGTGGCAGTTGCGAACGCTCGCGTGGTGCGGTTCCTTGGAGTACTAGCCAGGCTCTTGCATGAGACAAAATTGCTATTGTTTAACAATTAAACTCCATTATCCATTGGTTGATACTCATTCTGCATAGGTCCACGCGCTTAGCACCGTTTCCTCCTGGGGTCACCAATGTTTATTTGCTAATTAATAGCATTGCATGCAATGAACTAGCCATTGCAAGTCATTAAAAGCATGCACACCTCTCATCTCTTATTGGTTGATATGTCAAGAAACAAGAAACAAGGTAGAAGTTAATGCACCGCGCCTAAGTGTTTTGGGACTATTTGGTTTTTGTAAGATGACTTACACACCTAGACGGAGGGAGTAGTATAGCCCTGTAAACCGGAAAGGAGTATTTGCCTTTCTAGATATTTCAACAAGTGACTAGACTACACCGTGTGCAGTACTCCCTCCCTTCCGGTTTATAGGGCTCAAATTTCAAATCTCATGAACCAAGGCACTTTGCGATTGGAGGAATGTATCTCGTACTTTACAAAACTACCCTAATTAAACTCATGCATTAATTACGTAGTTCTTTCGTTTTCCTCTCCGCCTTGGTCGCGGTGCACAATATTGAGCACTCCTATATGACTAGCCGCTCTATCTACATGCGGGACATTTCAAAGCAACCGGGCCCGCGTGCCATCCACCAAATCACAGCGAGGTTCTACAGTCGAGACTCACTTGTCACCCCGGTGTGGCCGTCATGACCCGTCATATCACAAAACCCACACCTTTACCAGCAGTGGTAAGGTGGCCTCCAAGTTGGACTGGACGAAGCAACCATCATTTCACTGGAACGCTCGTTCAAGCCCTTTCTTCCCTTTCTTGAAGAAAACCTCACTCTAGGCTACTCACTTCTGCCATTTTTCTTCTGTACTGACGAAGGAAAGGTGGGCGAATCAGTTATGCTGCTATATTTTCATTCCAAGAATCTTCTTTTTGCGAAGCACCGACCGATTCTCACATCCTATTCTTTTCCCGTTTTCATTGCGATTGTGGTTTCCTTTCGATTGCTTTTTGTTTGTCAGTTCATTGGTGGATCCCGGAGTACTAGGCAAAGAGTTGCCGGCGGACAACCCACCGGAGACAGCGATTTCCAGGAAGCGAGCACCGACCAACGAGTTGACCATGTTGGCGGGCCAACCCATGGAGACGAAGAACTCCAAGAAACAAGCACTGGCCAAAGAGTTGAGGACGTTGGCGGACGAACTCCTCAAAGAAAGTTGGGAGAACAGCAAGGGCCCCACCGTGCCTACCCCAGGAACTCTGATTGCCACCTATGTGAGGCTCAAGACCGAGTTTGAGGAGATAGTCGCCGTTGAGAAGCAGTATTCCCTTGGCAAGGTGATGGCCCCCATCGAGGACGAGGAGATGGCCCCCGGAGGGATGAGATCCCCCGGTGAGCTGCACAAGGTAAAAAATAATGGCTTATTACCATAGTTGTGGTTTTTGATTATTTGCAATGTGCTTGCTAATATGTTAAGGTTGTGCAGGTGCCGGTGGACGTCCTTGATGATTCCGATGTCGTGGCCCGTCCTGTTGGCATCGCCCCAGAGATCGATTCCGATGGTGCTGTCCATCTTGTGGACATCGCCCCAGAGATCGATTCCGATGTCGCGGTCAGTCCTGTGGACATCGCCCCAGAAATCGATTCCCATGCCGCTGTCCGTGCTGTGGTCATTGCCCGAGAGATCGATGATAAGAAATAGTTGGTCACGCTAATCCTTCAGGGTAGTTTGCATTACCCTATGTTTAATTACCAGAATGATGCGTGTTATCAAACCATCTTAGGGCTAGTGCACTGTCTTGTGTGGGCGGATCTTGCTACTTTTGTTTGATAGTGAATCATGCGATGAATCATGCGAACCCTCTCTGAGTTATGGAAACAGATGTATCCTCACCAGCTTTTGATGTAATATACGGCATGCTTAGATGTAAGTTTGAACTGTTTATCATATCAGCAGGGCTTGTTTGATGATTCTTGGTGTTAGTAGGCTAGCTACTGTGCGAGCTATAGTACTTGCAAAACACTCACCGAAGAGAAACGTTGGGGCTGATGAGCTCGTGGTACGCTTATACTTATCCCTCGTCGATCGACCAATAGCCCTAGCTCCTAAAATTGTAGGCTTAGCGATCGATCAGACAATAGTCGACATCATTCAGGCCTCATTTGGTTCATAGGGTAGGAAAATCGTAGCATAAGTACAGAGAACATGCAACACAAAATCATAGCAGTGCAGAGACGTACTCCCTCCGTTCCAAAATAGATGACCTAGGCGGGCTAGTTTGGCCTAGTGGGTTTCAGTGATATGACGTGGTACAGTGCCGTCCAGTCTTCGCGTGTGGTAGCAGTATTGCGGGTACAGTAAGTTTTCTTGAAGAAGCGGAATTCAACGAAGTCATGATGGTTCCTTTGTCCGAACAACTTACAGTGGGAAAGGTTGGGCCTGCGATACGACCAGGGTAGACCAGGATAATTTTGTGCATGGCAGGTGGACCAGGATGGTCGACGTCCCACATGTCGGCGAATGAAGGTATTCTTTCCGATATAGAGGACGAGCAACGAGTATTCATTGTTTATTTTTGATGAAAGCTATTGTCTCCACTGTTACGACGGAGGAGTGTGAAACATGGCAGCCTAGTGAACTTGGCATGTGCACGACTCCCTCCTTTCTCATGTAATGCCCAGGTTACAGTTTTTTCTCACTTTCTCTCTATCTATTTCCTCTCAAATGTTTTTACCTTTGTTTTTTAAGACACAATTGTTTTTAATGCCTTTTTTTAGAATTATTTTTTTATACCTAGGAGCACGTGTAGAGACGGGCTCTTGCAGAGCCCACTCCTTGACTTTGTCAATGCCTCTCTCTCCTCCACATAAGGAGTACTACTTGCTATGCATGCATGCGGCGGGCAGCTGGCGTCTTGAGGGGCCAGGGCGGTGAGAGCCGGCTCCAGAAGCTGTCCGGACTCCAGCATGGCCCACCTCACGTTATTACCATATATTTCTTGGAGTCTGTGTGCGGCGGGCGGGCGATCTCTTCTCCCTCCCCCGTTTCTCTCTTCTCAGCCGACGCCCGCCGAGCGATTAGATTTCGGCTATCGACGGTTTATTCAATTACGGTCCCACATGTCAATGAAATTGCAAGACAACGCGTGTCCCCTCTGGTGAGCGGCATGCGAGCCGGACTGTCGGGGTTGCAACGCGTACGAGTCGTAAGTGTGCCGCCTTTTCCTTTAGAACTTGTGAAGCGTAATATTTTCGCGCGATCGATCGATAGAAATCCAGAACAAAATGACGAGGGCGGTGCTTTCCCGCTCGTTAGGCGGGCTAGTTCGAGTGATATGACGTGCTACAGTGCCGTCCACTTGCTCCATTTTTATGTAAGCAAGAGTTTACACTCTTACGCGGGAGGAGTGCGAAACACCGCGGATCTGATTTTGATCGAGGGATAACTGTTCCCTGCCAAATAATGGAGGATTGTTAGCGATTGTAGCATGATAGTTAGGGCATCTCCAGCGCTGGCCCACAAATTTACACCGGCATCTGTCCGAGGACACAGATGGATGCCATCCGATGCTGCCCGCATACCTTTCGACAACTATATGAACTAACCGGACGAAATTCGTGCAAACAAAGCAAATTTCAAATTAACCGGATGAAATTCATTACATTTTGAAATTTTTTCCTACAAACTGGACGAAATTCATTACATATTTCGCACAAACCATACTAAAACCTACTGTAAACCTAATCTAAACGATCGCCGGCGCCCGACCACCATGTCCGGCCATGAACCCGAGAAAGCCGGCCATTGCCTTTGCCTCCTCCTCATCCGCCTCGATAACCTCCTCCTCTGGAGCACAAGGTTCTAAAGATTTCCACCTCCACGTCGCCGTCAAGCGGCTAATCGGCCGCCGATGTTTACCCCACCAAGCTTGGCGTCGACTGAGTGGAGTAGCGGTGGCCTTCCCGGGACCAGAGCGGCGGCGACCTACCATGTACTACTCTTCCTCGCTGCCGGCTGTGCCCGCGCACGCGCGCCGGCT
>NC_057808.1:85085226-85090478 GCF_018294505.1 Triticum aestivum
CAGTACGTCGAAGAGAGCTTTGGAGCGCGCCCGTAGCGGAGCCGCCGATGTCCCTCGTCTGCTCCTGCGACAGTACGTCTAAGAGAGCTTCGGAGCGCCAGGAGGCCATGGTTGAAGTGGTGCCGACAGAAGGAAGGGACCGGAGGAGAATAAGTGCGGGTCTTTGGCTATGGCTGGGAGCTGGGGCTCAAGTTAATATAGCGGGCGAATGGCAATGAGCCGCGGCAGACGGATGGACTCGCGCCGGAGTAGGTTCGTTGGGCGTGAATGCGGACGCTGCTTCAGTGACTTAACTGCAGATGCATTTGGGTTACTGACATGTGGGCCCAACGGACATCTGGCCCGCATGTCAGTGACACACCAATTGCACCTGCAGTTAAGTCCGGTGAATGCGGCATTGACATTCTGGAGAGACGGTGACCATTTCAGGCGGGAAGCGCGCGCTAGCGATGGAAGGGGTTTCGGTGTGCAGTGGCACTAAGATCGGTCACTCACGATAGTACATACTCCGTACCATACTACCATAGTACCCTCTCTAGCTTAGGCTGTTTTATAGATTGTCGTTGTGATGGACGATATACATGAGCAAGGCGGTCCGAGTATGACCGTTGGTGTTGAGCCAGGTGAATACATGCTCGGCGTTCGCGTAGGCCTCCATCAAACGTCTAAACAGTAATGTTAGGCACCGCCGGGGCGCGCAGGTGATGGGCTCGCCATTTGCGTTGCGCCATGAGCAGGACTTTGATTTAGAGGGCGACGTGCATGCATTAGCATGCTTTGACAGCGTGAGCGTGAGTGTCTGACGCGAAGTATTTCATTTTCATTTGGCTGACGAGGGTGCGTTGCAGCGACGAGTCCGTGGTTTGATTCCCCACATACGCATAATTTTGGTTTTTACAGTATTTCTTTCTCCATTGACAGGTAGGCCCGCGTCGATATATAAAGAACACGAGCTGATGAGGCGCATGCAGACTGTTTGACCGGTCAACCAGACAAATACGAAGCTATACGCTGAGCTAGTGACCATATAATCACCATATCTCGTATACAATGATCAAAGTGAGCTATCAAGACAAGTTCGATGACCTCCAATGCATTTTACTCGGTAATAAATGAACAGGATTGAAGGGGAATCCAAATTTGCTTCGTCTTCTGTCCTTGAGCTCTTGACAAACCAATGCACTATACGGTTGTCCGGCCACTCCACCCCAGAGCTCTCACCAAGCGTCGTTCATGCCACCGCGCCGCACACTAACCGGTAAGGAAGCGATGGCATCCCGCCACGCCGAGTTCCTCGCCGCCCACGACTGCACACAAAATGGTAGGGAAGCGATGGCATCCCGCCGTGCCGAGTTCATCGCCGCTCGCGACCTCACAACTATGTGGGAGGAATTTGAAGATGCCAAGGCCGAATGGGCGGTAGAGCAAGAGGCGGCCAAAGCCGCACAGAGGGAGCGGAAAAGTCAAAAAGCACTCAAGAAAAGAGAGGCCCGCCGCCGCAAGAAAGAAAAGGACGCACACGCTGCTGCGGAGAGGTCGGCGGAGATCCAAGCACGGTGGGGTGTCGCCGACAAAGCCGGGAAGGAGAACGACGGCGTCTGTCCAGCATGTGAGAAGTAGTAGTACTAGTAGTTAGTGTGTGTGTCTGTGTCTGAGTACGAGCATGTACCAATACTACTAGTTACTAATGTAGTTTTTAGAGCAAATTACTAGTACATTAGCCTAGACTAAATGGAAAAATTCCTATCCTAAGCATCAAATGGCATCTCTTTCTCTATAGGAATTGAGATGCATTTCATCTCACTTCCTATGATTTTCATATTCCTATCCTATGAACGAAAGGAGGCCTCTGTTGGAGTAACTACTGTAGCTAGCAGTACTGCTGGTACAGTAGTTTTCTTCAAGAAGAGGAATTCAACGAATTCATGATGGTTCCTTTGTCCGAGCAACTTCAAAGTGGGAAGTGGGCCTGTGATTTGACGGCTCATTAGTCATTGTTACGGCGGCGCGACGACCTGGGTGACTCTCCCTTGGAGTTCTACGTGCATGGCAAGTGGACCAGGATGGTCGACGTCCCACATGTTGGCGAACTGAAGTATTCTTTCTGATATCGAGGAGCAAGGAAACCGCGTGGTATAGTATCACTGCTGATTGGTTCACAAAAAATAGTATCACTGCCGATTTATAATTATTTTTTATTTCTGATGAATGCTAGCGTTTCAACTCTTACGACGAAGGGTGCCAAACACGGCACGTGCTGGATGTCCCACACGTCAGCGAAAGGAGTGGGACATGAACAGCGTGGTAGAGCCCAGTGTAAAAAAGCAGCGTGGTAGAGCGTCTCCACTTCTTCCACTTCTGGGTCGGAGACCACACGTACTAGTACTTAGTGGTATGAACGATACAAAGTGCGACCTGGAGAGAAAGACACGTCTAGTTGGAAGGTCTCGGGGCATACACGTAAACAAATATAAAAGTTAATATGTGCCTCCAACTAATATAGTAGTAGTAGAGTACTTAGGCACGTACTCCATAACATCACCGTGCATTGCACGTACAACATTTAGTGGTAGTAAGTAGTAAGAGACAAATGCCGCCCAAGAGTTCCCTTCTCGACCTACTTTTGGCTGTTTGGTAGAGCGTATGGAGGGTGCATGAGTCCACACTAGTTTAGCACAAATACACTAGAAGCATGCATGAAGAGAGCATGCATGAAGAGGGGTGTTGAGTTGAGCATGCATGAAGAGGGAACAACTATGCTGAGACGAGAACGCAACCAAACACACCCTATATGCCACGCATGTTCATACCATTTGTGCCTTTCTACTTCACTTACTGCGCTACATTACTCAGGTTCGTACGTCCACTCCTGGGTACATGCCCGTCTCGTAGTTCCAGTCCCACGTGTTCTTCATATAGATGGAACGATCCTTGCATAACACGTGCACCTTGATGCTAGATGTCTCGCGTGTTGGAAAAAGGATGAACAAAGCTCACGTAAAAAAATAGAGTGGAAGAACATAGATTCCGGACGACTGAGAAGGAGCAAGGAACCTCGTGGTGGAGCGTCTGCACTCATAATATTTAATATTATTCAGCGATATAAAATTAACCAATCATCTCCACAGTGGACTGGAAGAGTACGAAACACGGCAGCCCAGTGTAGTTACATCATACTAGTACGTGGCTAACCCACGCTATCACCATATTTCTTGGCTTCCGTGCGACACCTATCTCTAGTAATCCAGCAGCCTGTATCGCTTCTCCCTCCTCGTCTCTATCAAAGTGTGGCGGGCTGGCGTTTCTGCCGTCTATTGAGGTCGGTTAACTATCACATGTTAGCGACATGCCAAGAGCATTCTAAAAAAAAATTCCTTTCACGTTCTGTTTTCAAAAAGAAAAAATCCTTTCACGTACGAATTTGCCTGTATGCTTTGAGCAACTTGCATGTCCTATACTGCTCCTGTTTGATACTCTAACTTAGCTAGAGGTTAGACTAACTCATGACTAACCCTGAACTAATTGTAGCCAAAGAGGTGTTTGGGTGACAGGGTTATATTGACAATAAATGCACTTCATGGAGAGAGAAAAGTGATTTTTCAGTGGTCCCAATGAGAACTATCTCCAGTTAGCACCTCTTGGGTGGGATAGTTTTTTGGTGGGTTCGGTGCAACTTGCTCCAATTTAAACCCTCATGCTTGGATACTTTAGGGCTATTTGAGCCCCAACTAGCTCAAACTAACTCTAACCCATGGATCCAAATAGGGCCTATGTCCAGTCTCGATGTGGAGCAGTCGCGTGCACCGGGAAGCGGCGCTCTCTCGGCCGTCGCGCCACTTCAAAGCCGGCGCCAGTGAGAGATCGCCTCCGCTCTGGCCGGGCATTAATGCGGCACTGACGCTCCAGGGCGACACTGACCGTTTCACGCGGGAAGCGCGCGTTGGCAAGGGAGTATAGGTTTTGAACCGTTTCAGGTGTAGTACTGGTAGTTTGCAAAACTACTCAATTATTGCACTCAGTTTCCTAAGAAATTGTGGTAAAAACGTTACTCCACAGCCCGCTTCCCTTCTCCTTCCTCTTCCACCGCCCGCGCACGTCCGCGGGAAGCGACCGGTCAACCCTTATATAGGAGTGCTAGCACAAAAAGATGCATGCATGACCACTAAAATTGCCATATTAAAGCGCCGCTCCGGCGGGAGTATGGCGTATGTTGTTACCTTCGGCCGGCCCATGGCTACCGGGCGACGGTGATCAGAGAAGAGGCGGCGGGAGGGGAATGAATGCAACTACTGTTTGGGTTCGCCTTCCGGCTTAAATAAATGCGCAGCATCACATGTACTCGCGGGTGCACAAATTGTAACATACGTGTCTGCTTAAGTGGGCGTCACGTAACTGGTGTGTGTGTGAGAGAGATTCTGAGAGACAGAGTGCGTGTGTGCGACTCTACTCTTCGGACTTGTACTCAACCTTTTGCATCGGGATATAAGTATAATGGTATTTACTTTAGCTAGTGATTTACGTGGCCATGTTAACGTGGTTGTGTCAAAAAAATGTCACTTCCTGCTCGTGATTTGCGTTATATAATTACAAGCAAGATTCTCGTGCATTGCACGGAACATCAATATGCATTTTTTTACAGAACACCTGTTGTGATTGACCCATGCAGGAGTAATCCCATGTGTAAAAACTAATGATATCTCGAGAATTTTATTAGAAAACTGGTATCTCGAGAATGTCATCGAAAAAATGAAAGATGAGAGATAAGGCGAGGAGGAGTGGAGCGTGGTGGTGACTGGTGGTCGGAATGGGCGGAGGCATGGGGATGGACGGCGCCGGCAGGCGGCAGCGGCCACCATGCACACTAGATTGTTCCAGAGACTTATTCCTTTTTTAATTACTGAGCAATGAGGTTGCGGGAGATAATGATGTGGAGAGAGGTGCGGGTATCTTTTGTAAAATTATCATAGTTTGCTTTCTATCCTCGGATATAGATCATACGGTCTGTATTACAAGATGGCAGGCACACCATCACCGCCAACTCGTTTTTTATAAGGGTATAGATGATAAGTTTGCAGACTACTAAAGTAAAGTGGAATTTGTCCATGTTATGCAAGTAAATAAAGGTGATTGTTTATCATACGGGTAAGGTTGGATGAAGGGTGGTAGGAACAAATGCTCCGCCTAGAGCATGTGTGTGTGAGATGGAGTCTTAGTGTGTGTGTGGGTGTGTGTGTGTGAGAGAGAGAGAGAGA
>NC_057808.1:85091444-85276971 GCF_018294505.1 Triticum aestivum
AGAAGGAGATTGTTAAGTGTGAGTGTGTGTTTTACTCATCCAGGAGGAAGTTATGTGCACAAAAGAGGAGAACGATTCGATGTGGCGTTAGGATTGAGGGTAATTAAACGTATGGAGACATAGAGACCTTGAACGTGCATGTGTGAGAGGTATACATGTATACATGGGATGTGTGTGTGTGCGCGCGCGCATGATCGAGATAAAATATAGAAGACATAAGTCATAAGATCAACGACATGGGAGAGACGGATTGGTATGACAATATGCATGCATGTGAGAATGCAGGGAAGAAGGCCCGACAATTGAGCATGTGTTTTTGTCTTTAAGAGATAGTGGCGTGGGCTGGAGCATGCATCTATGGCGAGCAGAGGGAGTGAGGCGCAACAATTGTGCAAAAGAGACCAACCTATAAATGCATATGTATGGAGAGACATAGATAGTGTGGGTGATAGGAAGCAAGACTCCATGCGAGAAAGAAATGTTGACGGAGAAACTACAGATAGACACAGAGATGGAGATGCTAGCTAGAGGGACATCCGCTAGTTTGGGTGTTGGAGATGACCGTCGGGTGGTTCAAAGGGTGAAGTTATATATGTGTGTGAGAGGGCACTTGACTGCATGTAGAGAGAAACATATGTAGTGTGCGTGATAGGAATCAAGAGTGAGGGCGAGAAAGAAGGTTGATGGAGAAATAGATAAATAGAAAGATAAAGATGCTAGCTAGTGTGCGTTAGAGATAGGAGTCGAGTGGATCAGAAGGCTGGGTTATGTGTGTGGGTGTGAGAGAGATATAGAGAGGGTGCATGTGAGTCACATACAAACAGATATCAGAGGGAAATGAGATCCAGAGAGACGGAGTTTTGTGTCTGCGAGAGAGAAATATATTTCACAACGAGAGTGATAGCTAGAGAGACATACGAGGGAACGCAAGATATCTCTAGGGAGAGAGGGTGTGTGTGAGAAAGAGATATTGAAGAGGAAGAGTCGTAGGTTCTCATATCTAAGGAGCGAAAGACATCTCTCTATGAGGGGTGTGCGAGTGGCACACATGGGAATAGTAGAGAGAAATGAGACCCCGGGACACAAAGTTTTGTGTTTGTGTGAGAGAAAGAGATTACACATGGAGAATCATAGTTAGAGACACATAGCAGGGAGCGAGATATACTTAGAGAGAGATAGAGTGATGAAGGTCGAGGGAGAGAGTACCGTCAGTGTGTTACGAAGATAAAAGATCATTGTCGACATACAGGTAGCACGAGAGATACCTGAGAGACGATGAACGCGTATAGGTCCAGAGAGATAGTCCTATATAAGCATGAGTGGTAGCTATATGAGATGAATATCTAGATTAAAGGGGATTCAAATATTTAAACTGGAGATCACGACATCGATAATATCATAACGCAAATTGGTGTATCAAACATGCATATTCATTTGAATTTGGGCACACGTGTAATGTTATATAGTTTATCAATATTGGTGATCCATAGATTCTTCAATTACAAACAATGCATGGTTTATATGCAATTAATGTCTAAACGGGATTACACTATATGTTGCGTGTGTGAAACACATTATACATGTTTGAGAAGTAAAAAAACCCGCATGAAACACACATTAATTGGAGACAGTTAGCGAGGAATGCATACATTGGATTTCAACATAAAGTGGTTTCAAATATTTGAAAATCCAAATTGATGGATACAACCTTATGAATCTGAGATCATGCCATTTGTAAACCATATTTATGTATAAATGGTGTTGTGCTTTTGAAAGTATATATAAAAAATGATGTATATAGAATGTAATTCCAATTGAAACTGGATCCCGCCCGAAAAAATAGAATACAAACGGGATTCGAATTGAGTTGGCTCGGTAAACGTGCACTCTGCAAAATTTGAACGAAGCGGGGAAAGTCGCAGTAACCGCCCAAAAATAAAATCTGCGAGATGGAAATCACTACTGCCTATCCCTGCCACGCAAAGCCTATCTGTTGGATTTCTATAGGTTTCGATAGGGGTAGGTTTGTAATTTCACCCAAACATGACGTAACCGCCTCTCACCTGGATTCATACACGGTGGGTGCCAAAACACAGTGTGTCCTCGGCCAAAATCGACTCCCTCCCCGATTCATATTCATACACGGTGGGCGCCAGAAACAAACTCTCGTCGGCGAATATTTGGTGTATGCGAGATTACCGTCCTATCCCCAACCGACTAATGTTGCTGTGATGTAGTAGAAATTTGAAACGGGGGCTAAGTTTGTAAATTTCCTCGCATTTGAGACAAACGCGCCCTGAATACATGGTTCCCCCCTTCCTCTCTACCTCCCTTTTCCCCATTCGTACTCCGTGGGCGCCAAAACACCCTCTCCACCCCACCCTCCTCCGTCCGCCGCCGTCCGCCACCCCATCCACCGCCGTCCTCCTCCACCATGCCGGAGCTGATACCCCGATGCCGCCGTCCATTACAAGAGATCGACCTCTCTCATCCACGGCTTCGGACCGGGATCCTTGCATCCCGTCCTCTCGCTTCATCCCCGCCGTCGTCCACCTTGCCGGCGCCGCTCCTACGACCGTCTCGTCCACCACGCCACGCCGCCACCGTCTACCCTCCTAGACCTTCTTCCACACCGCTGACAGCCATCGCTACTGCAGCATTGTCAAATTCTCAGCAGATGCATACACGGCGCCGCACCAGAGGCGGTACTCTTTCGTATCTGCTCAACTTATTTATCGCAGCAAGAAAATAGATCGCCACTGCTTTACTCTGATTTCTTGTCTTAGTTGCGAAGTTGCCTTTGTCCGGTTTGCACCTTCAGATCCGCCATGGCACGCTCAACACTATACTCCCAATGCTTATGGTTTTCCCCTTTTATATTCCACACTAGTTAAATCACAGTAGACTAAATTTCAAAATTGGGTCAGTCGATTTTTCAGAGCTCGCCGGAGTTCGCCGGTGCGATCGAAGGGGATCGGGTGGTTGTGGGGCCTCGCCGAACAAAGAAAACTCGACGCGGGTGGGGGTTGGGGCGGCGGTGGGGGGTGGGGGTGGCGGAGGAACACAGGCGGTGGGGGCCGGTGGTCCGGCCGGCGGCCCGTGCGGTGTTCTGTATGGGAAGAATCAGAGACGAGGAAGAAGAAGGGTTAGGAGACGTAGGATCTTCATCCAACCGCCTGAAATGGTTGAGAGACAGCTGGGAGTTGCATTCTTAATGCGCTCTGGTTCATCATGTGTGGGCATTGCGCAACCAACATTTTATTATCCAAAATCTGCTTGCTCTTCTTTACCATGTTCCTCTTCCGTTCTTCTTTAATATGTACTCTCTCCGTTCCTAAATACAAGTCTTTGTATAGATTCCACCATGGACTACATATGGAGCAAAATGAGTGAATCTACACTCTAAAATGTATCTGGATACATCTGTATGTGATCCATAGTGGAAATCTCTACCAAGACTTATATTTTGGAACGGAGGGAGTATGATAGTAGTACAGTATGTTCCTTGTACTGAAGATGAGCAGGGACATATGCAGTGTAGAGGTCTATACGGTCGGTTGTGATGGACACTTTGAGCCTCTTTGATTCGTAGGATCTTGTAAACATAGGAATAGGATTTGTAGTGGCCTGCCCACTTGAATCCTATAAGAATAGCAAGGAAATGCGGGGAGCTGTGTCGCCTTTGAGAGTTACACTGATATTAACAGTACCGCACCTTCACTTGAAGAGAGCTGGTATCCGAAGCCTTTCTAGCCATATCGGCAATACTAGCACATATATTCCAGCAAGTTCCACTTTGCTGATTTTACTCTGATGCTTAAGGTTTTCCCGTTATATCTACACTATGATCGGTGTAGCTGCTTTGTGTCGCACTAGCAGCAGTCCACTCTTGAAGCTAAACACTGCAATGACTTACAAAATTGGCACCAAGGCATTGAGTTCCATTCTGGATGCAATGAAACTCATACGCTCCCCACCTATTGATTCTTGTTCAGAATATGATCCTAATGACTATTCTAACCTCGAGGAGTTAAAGGCAGATGGCCTGTCCTGTACACCCATCAAGGTGCCTGTTCTAATTTGGCAATGTTTTATTGATTGCGGGTATCTTGCATATGTTGTCTTGCATTTCTTCTACTTTGTTGCACCGCCATCTGCTTAGTTTACTCATCATATATGTTGAGATGCCATGCCCATCCATTATCAATACATATTCCATCTGTCATCATACCATGTTTTTCCACTCAAATGTTGTTCTTGTGCATCAGACATCAAAAAGGAAGAGGGTGATTGCCGAACCTGAAGGAGCACCAGCAAAGTCCTTGAAAAACGTGGTGGTGCCAGAGAAATCAGACATCACCCCACTTATATTGGCTGTACAACCAGTGACACAAAACGTAGGACTGACTCCAGCAGACTGTACCCATACTTCACTGGCCACACCACTAGCCCCACCACACAGGACCTGCACTCCAGTGAAAGGTAAACCGATTTCATTTGCCATAGCACCAGCTGTACCACAGAAAAATCCCACTCCAGCAAAAAGTACAGCAAGTCCACCGGCCGAAGACCTATCCCAACTACAGAGACGGCCAATTCCTGCAGATTGGAACCCCATTCCATTTATTCCCAGTTTAAAAGACAATGCTTTCAATGTTGTTAGGGACTACGTGCATATATTCCCATCATGGGAAGATTATTGTGAAGACAAACACCATTTTACCATCTTCCCGTCCAACTTACGTGTAAGTGCTATTATTCATGGTTATTATTTTCCTGTTTTCTGCTGATTGAACACATCAATGATTTACATTACATTGTTGTAACTAGGCGAGGGTCAGTCTGGATAGTCATGACGAGCAAAGCTTGCTTGTGCTTTTCAAGGAAGCATTGCAGCAGTATCGGTGTTACCTGAGGAAATCACACTTAGATGGCAAGTCTATAAACGAATTTCCGGTGAAGTCTCCCGTGCTAAATTTAGAAGACATTGAATGGAAAAACCTTGTTATGCACGGGTCTCGTTCCCAGGATGAGGTACTGTCTATGAAATCACATGACGATTTGAACTTCTACTTTTCCGCATGTGCCTTACGGATCTTTTTTGCAGGAAATCTGCTCGAAGAAGAATTCCGGTGTGACAAGAACGACAGGATATCGCAAATATGCTGCCCGCTGCTTTGCTCTTGTTAGTACCTGTTGTCCTGTATCACTGTACTTGCATACATACCTGGTTCATTATGTGACAGCAGTATGCATGATAGCTTGCTTATCAATTGTTCGCTCCAAATTATCTGATCTGTATGAATGGTTACATTAGTGTAGAATATATCCAATGCCAATGTTTTTTTAGCTCTGCATTGTTCTTGTAAGTACATGCTATCCTTTATCAGTGTACTTATAATGACAGGTAGTTGTTCATGTACCATCACTCTGCAGCTTATTTTCCTTTGCCCTCCATTTTCTACACATCACATCTATATTTACTCTTACCATAAGGTTGGTACTGAAGAAGTTTAGCTGTGCATTGCTCTTGGCTGTACCTTTTGCCTGTACCGCTGCACTTACATTTATAGCTACTTGTTTATGTAGCATCACTCTTCATCTTATCTTAAATATTCTCCATTTTTTCGTATATTATCACATCTATATTTACTCTTAACAAAATGTAGAATAAAGGCAATGCTTTTGAAGAAGATTCTGTGGTAAACTTCTTGAATTGCCCTCCATCAGCATGGACAAGGCCTTTATAGAGCCTGTCTTCACTAATAATGTAAGTTTGTCCATCTCAAGCCTTCAAACTTTGTTGTATATATTTGGTTAGGCATGACTGCAACAGCTGTTTATTTTTGGTGTTTGCATCCAATTTCTTGTTTAAAGTTTATTATGTAGTTCATAAACAAAAGTTTTTCCTTTCTCAATTTAAGTTTTCAGTTGTACAACCAAGTTCCTTCTTCATACCAGGTAAATTAAACTATACAGAGCAAGTGATCTTCTTTTGCACTGCATGTATGCTTCTGTTCTTCATCCGTAATCCAGTGGTGTGGTGAACCTACCCACTACAGCACAATGTCATATTCTGCAATGTCTTAACTATGAACAATGTCATATTATTCTACTATTATTTAAACCGTCTCTTTATTTGCCAATCTGAAATGGTATAAATTGACAGCACACTAACCATTGATACTTATGAGTTCTTGATCTGTAATCCAGTGGTGTCGTGAAGCTGCCAACTCCTTCACAATGTCATTTCCTGCCATGTCTTGACCTGAACAATACCATATTGTGTTAATGCAATTTTAAACTATGTCACTTTATTCGTCAGTAAGAAATGTGATGAATTGTCAGCACTGATACTTTTATGTGCAAAAACTGTCATCTGTCTGCTTGTTTATCTTTCAGAGTGAGGAAGATATAAGTGTTGAACAAGCGCAGTCTCATCATCTTGCTCAGCTGCTTGCGCTGCAGCTCCCCAGCAGGGCTAACCTTTCTTGTACTCTATTGAAGTGTTGTCGGTTTTGTATATTATTTTGTCGGCGTGTTTATTTGCACTGGCGGTGATCTTTGATGCCAGTGTATGTAATCTGCTGTCTGCTTCTACTTTATTATCATAGTGGCGAACTTTGATGCCCATTGGATGTAATATGCCGTAATTTCTTTATTGTATAGTCTAGGTTTTTTCTTATTCATGATGCCGCAGTTATTTTACTGTGTATATATCCTATCTTCGCAGTAAACCGGCCAAACCGTAAAATTACGGTACATAATTGGGCCGTCATGCAATCACGATGTAGGTTGGGCCTGAAACGTGCCAAACAGCTCACGGGCCGGCAGCAGCCCGATATGAACCCCAGCCCATGATTGTGCGAATCAAATCACGGGCTTTTAACATGCCAAAATTGTCTCGGTCCTTGTTTGGCCCAATCAGATATCGGCTGCGAGCAGGCCGGATGCAAACCGGGCCGTAGTTAGGCCCAACTATATGACGGGCTTTTAACAGGCCGAAATTAATATAGGGCCGAAATGTTAAACGGGCCTTTAATAGGCCAAAACTAATATCAGGCCGAATTACTAAGTGGGCCTTTAGCAAGTGGGCCCAAAAGCATAGTGTCCAGTTGACGGGCCGAATCTGATATGGGCCATAATTGAGCCCAAAGCCTCTTAAAGGGCCGGACCTCATCTGGGTCGTAATTTGGCCCAAAACGTGGTAGGCTTTTAATGGCCCGGATCTCATATGGGCCACTATTAGGCCGGAGCGTGGCAGGCCATTAATGGACCGGATCAAATATGGGGCGGCATTTGGCCCAAAACATGGCACCAGTTAATGGGCCGGCCTACTAGGGTCCTCAAAATCTTGTGGGCCTACAGCTGGGCCGGCCCATTAATATCGGCGAAATCTCGTGGGCCTTTAGCTGGGCCGGCCCATTATGATCCGCAAGAATCTTGTGGGCCTTTACCTGGGCCGGCCCATTATGGCACACAAAAATCTTGTGGGCCTTTACCTGGGCCAGCCCATTATGGCCCGCAAAATCTTGTGGGCCTTTAGCTGGGCCAGCCCATTATGGTCCGCAAAATCTCATGGGCCTTTAGCTGGGCCGACCCATTATGGTCCGCAAAATCTTATGGGCCTTCAGTTGGGCTGGCCCATTTAAACTTGATGGGCCGGTCCACATGTCAACATATCATAGGCGCGTCTTGCCCATTGGATGAGTGACACCTGTGCCAACGCGGACCTGACACGTGTCTCCTCCAGCCAATGATGATTTTACACATGGAAAATCCCCATTGGTCGGGGCTGTTAACGGGTTATCGGATCCAAAACCCGACCCGATAGCTTAACGGCATTCCGTTACGGTGGATGCCACGTGTCGGTCACCCTTGGCGAAAGCACTTCTGTGACGCATGATTTATCGTCATGGAAGTTGACACTTCCATGATGATAATTTTGGTAATGTCATGGAACACTTCTACGACAGCACAGGTATGACTATCCTGATTCTGTCATAAATTTGTCATGGATGTACATGCATGACAAAAAATGCGACCTACTGTGACAAACACATATCATCACGGAAGTGTATTTTTTGTAGTGGGAGGAGCGGCGACGGACGGGACGGGCCTCGCTCCCGTCCCCGATAAAGCTAGGGGACACCTAAGCAACACATTAAATGCATCTTGTCCTGTAATACGGGCGATAAGCTCGCAACACTGTAGGCTTTTCCACCTCCTGTGTGCCACTGTGGCAGCCCCTTTCGACTATAAAAGGAGGCGCTTGGCAGACTGGAGAGGGATTCGGCTTTTTTGAACCACACCACCACCATAGCTAGTTTGAGAGCTCAAGAACGCTCAAATACACACCAAAGTAGGACTGCGGTATTATGCATCCTCGCGGCCCGAACCTGGGTAAACGATCCTTGTGTTGACTGTTATTCCTGCTCTTCTCACAACCCTGCGCCCCGGCAACCGTAGTAGGGATTATTGTGATCCCATAGGTGTCGTTCCCCACCGACAGTGTCACAGGAACCGGTTTCTGTGATGAACTACTTTCCAATAAGGGAGCAGGTACAGTTACCTCATCAAGTTCTAGTTTCCTCCCACTCACTTCTTTCGAGAGAAACTCCTTCTCTAGAAAGGATCCATTCTTAGCAACAAATGTCTTGCCTTCGGATCTGTGATAGAAGGTGTACCCAATAATTTCCTTTGGGTATCCTATGAAGACACATTTCTCTGATTTGGGTTCGAGCTTATCAGGTCGAAGCTGTTTCACATAAGCATCGCAACCCCAAACTTTAAGAAACGACAACTTTGGTTTCTTGCCAAACCACAGTTCATAAGGCATCGTCTCAACGGATTTCGATGGTGCCCTATTTAACGTGAATGCAGCCGTCTCTAAAGCAGAACCCCAAAATGATAGCGGTAAATCAGTAAGAGTCATCATAGATCGCACCATATCTAATAAAGTACGATTACGACGTTCGGACACACCATTACGCTGTGGTGTTCCGGGTGGCGTGAGTTGCGAAACTATTCTGCATTGTTTCAAATGTAGACCAAACTCGTAACTCAAATATTCTCCTCCACGATCAGATCGTAGAAACTTTATTTTCTTGTTACGATGATTTTCCACTTCACTCTGAAATTCTTTGAACTTTTCAAATGTTTCAGACTTATGTTTCATTAAGTAGATATACCCATATCTGCTCAAATCATCTGGGAAGGTGACAAAATAATGATACCTGCCGCGAGCTTCAATATTCATTGGACCACATACATCAGTATGTATGATTTCCAATAAATCTATTGCTCGCTCCATTGTTCCGGAGAACAACGTTTTAGTCATCTTGCCCATGAGGCATGTTTCGCAAGTACCAAGTGATTCATAATCAAGTGATTCCAGAAGTCCATCAGTATGGAGTTTCTTCATGCGCTTTACACCAATATGACCTAAACAGCAGTGCCACAAATAAGTTGCACTATCATTATCAACTCTGCATCTTTTGGCTTCAACATTATGAATATGTGTATTACTACTATCGAGATTCAACACAAATAGACCACTTTTCAAGGGTGCATGACCATAAAAGATATTACTCATATAAATAGAACAACCATCATTCTCAGATTTAAATGAATAACCGTCTCACATCAAACAAGATCGAGATATAATGTTCGTGCTTAACGCTGGAACCAAATAACAATTATTCAGGTCTAAAATAAATCCCGAAGGTAGATGTAGAGGTAGCGCGCCGATAGCGATCACATCGACTTTGGAACCATTTCCCACACGCATCGTCACCTCGTCCTTAGCTGATCTTCGCTCAATCCGTAGTCCCTGTTTCGAGTTGCAAATATTAGCAACAGAACCAATATCAAATATCCAGGTGCTACTGCGAGCTCTAGTAAGGTACACATCAATAACATGTATATCACATATATCTTTGTTCACCTTGCCATCCTTCTTATCCGCCAAATACTTGGGGCAGTTCCGCTTCCAGTGTCCAGTCTGTTTGCAGTAGAAGCACTCAGTCTCAGGCTTATGTCCAGACTTGGGTTTCTTCTCCTGAGCAGCAACTTGTTTGCCGTTCTTTTTGAAGTTCCCCTTCTTCTTCCCTTTACCCTTTTTTGAAACTGGTGGTCTTGTTGACCATCAATACTTGATGCTCCTTCTTGGTTTCTACCTCCGCAGCCTTTAGCATTGCGAAGAGCTCGGGAATTGTCTTATCCATCCCTTGCATATTATAGTTCATCACGAAGCTCTTGTAGCTTGGTGGCAGTGATTGAAGAATTCTGTCAATGGCACTATCATCCGGAAGATTAACTCCCAGTTGAATCAAGTGATTGCAGTACCCAGACATTCTGAGTATATGTTCACTGACAGAACTATTCTCCTCCATTTTGCAGCTATAGAACTTATTGGAGATTTCATATCTCTCAATCCGGGCATTAGCTTGAAATATTAACTTCAACTCCTGGAACATCTCATATGCTCCATGATGTTCAAAACATCGTTGAAGTCCCGGTTCTAAGCCGTAAAGCATGGCACACTGAACTATCGAGTAGTCATCAGCTTTGCTCTGCCAGACGTTCTTAACGTCATCAGTAGCATCTGCAGCAGGCCTGGCACCCAGCGGTGCTTCCAGGACGTAATTCTTCTGTGCAGCAATGAGGATAATCCTCAAGTTACGTACCCAGTCCGTGTAATTGCTACCATCATCTTTCAACTTTGCTTTCTCAAGGAACGCATTAAAATTCAATGGAACAACAGCATGGGCCATCTATCTACAACAACATAGACAAGCAAAATACTATCAGGTACTAAGTTCATGATAAATTCAAGTTCAATTAATCATATTACTTAAGAACGCCCACTTAGATAGACATCCCTCTAATCATCTAAGTGATCACGTGATCCAAATCAACTAAATCATAACCGATCATCACGTGAAATGGAGTAGTCTTCAATGGTGAACATCACTATGTTGATCATATCTACTATATGATTCACGCTCGACCTTTCGGTCTCAGTGTTTCGAGGCTATATCTGTATATGCTAGGCTCGTCAAGTTTAACCCGAGTATTCTGCGTGTGCAAAACTGGCTTGCACCCGTTGTATAAGAACGTTGAGCTTATCACACCCGATCATCATGTGGTGTCTCGGCACGACGAACTTTTGCAACGGTGCATACTCAGGGGAACACTTTTACCTTGAAATTTTTAGTGAGGGATCATCTTATAATGCTACCGTCAATCAAAGCAGAATAAGATGCATAAAGGATAAACATCACATGCAATCAATATAAGTGATATGATATGGCCATCATCATCTTGTGCCTTTGATCTCCATCTCCAAAGCACCGTCATGATCACCATCGTCACCGGCGCGACACCTTGATCTCTATCGTAGCATCATTGTCGTCTCGCCAACTATTGCTTCTACGACTATCGCTACCGCTTAGTGATAAAGTAAAGCAATTACATGGCGATTGCATTTCATACAATAAAGCGACAACCATATGGCTCCTGCCAGTTGCCGATAACTCCGTTACAAAACATGATCATCTCATACAATAAAATATAGCATCATGCCTTGACCATATCACATCACAAGATGCCCTGCAAAAACAAGTTAGACATCCTCTACTTTGTTGTTGCAAGTTTTACGTGACTGCTATGGGCTGAGCAAGAACCGTTCTTACCTACGCATCAAAACCACAACGATAGTTCGTCAAGTTAGTGCTGTTTTAACCTTCAACAAGGACCGGGCGTAGTCACACTCAGTTCGACTAAAGTTGGAGAAACTGACACCCGCCAGCCACCTATGTGCAAAGCATGTCGGTAGAACCAGTCTCGCGTAAGCGTACGCGTAATGTTGGTTCGGGCCGCTTCATCCAACAATACCGCCGGACCAAAGTATGACATGCTGGTAAGCAGTATGACTTGTATCGCCCACAACTCACTTGTGTTCTACTCGTGCATATAACATCTACGCATAAACCTGGCTCTGATACCACTTTTGGGGAACGTAGTAATTTCAAAAAATTTCCTACGCACATGCAAGATCATGGTGATGCATAGCAACGAGAGGGGAGAGTTTCGTCTACGTACCCTCGTAGACCGTAAGCAGAAGCGTTATGCCAACGCGGTTGATGTAGTTGTACGTCTTCACGATCAACCGATCCTCAGTACCGAACGTATGGCACCTCCGCGTTCACCACACGTTTGGCTCGGTGACGTCCCGCGAACTCACGATCTAGTAGAGTTTCGGGAAGAGCTTCGTCAGCACGACGGCGTGGTGACGGTGTTGATGAAGCTACCGACGCAGGGATTCGTCTAAGCACCGCTATGATATGACCGAGGTGGATTATGGTGGAGGGGGCACCGCACACGGCTAAGAGATCAATGATAAATTGTTGTGGCTCCAAGGGGTGCCCCCTCCCCGTTTATAAATGATTGGAGGAGGGGGAGGGGACCGGCCTCCTATGGCGTGCCCCATGAGGAGTCCTACTCCCACCGGGAGTAGGACTCCCCCCTTCCAAGTAGGAGTAGGAGAGGAGAAGGAAGGGAGAGAAGGAGAGAAGGAAAGGGGGGCGCCGCCCCCCTCCTTATCCAATTCAGACTAGAGGGGGAGGGGGCGTGCGGCTGCCCTGGCCGCCCCTCCTCTTCTCCCACTAAGGCCCATTAGGCCCAATATACTCCCCGGGGGGTTCCGGTAACCCCCCGGTACTCCAGTATATGTCCGAAACCTCCCGAAACACTTCCGGTGTTTGAACATAGTCGTCCAATATATCAATCTTTACGCCTCGACCATTTCGAGACTCCTCGTCATGTCCGTGATCATATCCGGGACTCCAAACTACCTTCGGTACATCAAAACACAAAAACTCATAATACCAATCGTCACAGAGCTTTAAGCGTGCGGACCCTACGGGTTCGAGAACTATGTTGACATGACCGAGACATGTCTCTGGTCAATAACCAATAGCAGAACCTGGATGCTCATATTGGTTCCTACATATTCTGCGAAGATCTTTATCGGTCAAACCGCATAACAACATACGTTTTTCCCTTTGTCATCAGTATGTTACTTGCCCGAGATTCGATCGTCGGTATCTCCATACCTAGTTCAATATCGTTACCGGCAAGTCTCTTTTCTCGTTTCGCAATGCATCATCCTGTAACTAACTCATTAGTCACATTGCTTGCAAGGCTTGTAGTGATGTGCATTACCGAGAGGGCCCAGAGATACCTCTCCGACAATCGGAGTGACAAATCCTATTCTCGATCGATGCCAACTCAACGAACACCATCGAGACACCTGTAGAGCACCTTTATAATCACCCAGTTACATTGTGATGTTTGGAAGCACACAAAGTGTTCTTCCGGTAATCGGGAGTTGCATAATCTCATAGTCATAGGAACATGTATAAGTCATGAAGAAAGCAATAGCAGTAAACTAAACGATCAAGTGCTAAGCTAACGGAATGGGTCATGTCAATCACATCATTCTCCTAATGATGTGATGCCGTTAATCAAATGACAACTCATGTCTATGGCTAGGAAACTCAACCATCTTTGATCAACGAGCTAGTCAAGTAGAGGCATACTAGTGACACTATGTTTGTCTATGTATTCACACATGTATTATTCTTCCGGTTAATACAATTCTAGCATGAATAATAAACATTTATCATGAGATGAGGAAATAAATAATAACTTTATTATTGCCTCTAGGGCATATTTCCTTCACCCTACTCTTTAGGGAGTTCGACCTCTGTCCATTCGGCGACGAAATCGGCCAATACTTGGGATTTAATGGCTCAGCATGGTTTGTATGTTATGTCGAATGGTAATAGCCCACTTGGCGATCCGACCCATAGCATCGCGGTTATTTATTATATCATTGAGCGGTACTTCGGAAGCCACCGTGATCAAACACTCTTGGAAGTAGTGTCGTAGCTTCCGGGATGCCATGAAGACCGCATATGCTATCTTTTGGTAATGAGGGTACCGGGATTTGCATGGTGTGAGGATAGTGGATACGTAGTATACCGGTTTTTGAAGTGGGAACTTGTGTCCGTCCTCCTCTCGCTCCACGACGAGCACTGCACTCACCAGCTGGTGTGTTGCAGAGATGTATAATAACATCGGTTCGTCGACGTTTGGCGTGTCCAGGATTGGGTTGCTCGCTAAAAGAGCCTTTATTTCCTCCAGTCCGGCTGTTGCTCCTTCCGTCCACGCGAAGTGGCCGGTACTTTGGAGAAGGCGATAAAGTGGCAATGCTTTTTCTCCTAGTCTGGAGATAAAGCGGCTTAAAGCTGCCACGCATCCAACTAGTTTTTGGACCTGTTTAAGGTCTGTTGGTGTAGCCAATTGTGACAAAGATCGGATTTTGGCTGGATTTGCCTCAATTCCTCTATTGGAAACGATGAAGCCCAGCAGCTTTCCGACGGGAACGCCGAAAACACACTTTTCCGGATTGAGCTTGATGTCATATGTCCAGAGGTTGTCGAATGTGAGACGCAGGTCATCTATTAACGACTCGACATGCCCAGTCTTGATGACGACGTCATCCACATATGCTTCAACTGTCTTGCCGATTTGTTTCTCCAGGCATGTTTGAATCATGCGTTGGTAGGTGGCGCCGGCGTTTTTGAGCCCGAAGGGCATAGTGTTGAAGCAGAAAGGCCCGTATGGGGTGATGAATGCCGTTGCGGCTTGATCGGACTATGTGTCGAGGAAATACAGTAAGTCGTGTCCTCTAGTAGCATCAATATCTGATTGATGCGGGGGAGGGGGAAGGGATCCTCAGGGAAAGCCTTATTGAGGTCTTTGAAATCGACGCACATGCGCCAGGATTTGTCCTTTTTTGGCACCATCACCAGGTTTTCTAGCCAGTCCGGGTGTTTTATTTATCTGATGAATCCGGCTTCGATTAACTTGGCTAGCTCCTCTCCCATAGCTTGTCGTTTAGGTTCGGAAAAGCGCCATAGTGTTTGCTTGACCGGCTTATATCCCTTCAATATATTGAGGCTGTGTTCGGCCAGCCTGCGTGGGATTCCTGGCATATCAGAAGGGTGCCAGGCGAATATGTCCCAGTTCTTGCGCAGGAACGTTCGTAGTGCGGCCTCAACCATTGGGTCCAGTTGTGCCCCGATGGAAGCTGTCTTCTTGGGGTCCGTCGGGTGGACTTGAAATTTCACAATTTCGTCTACTGGTTTGAAGGAGGTGGATTTGAGACGCTTATCAAAGATTACGTCGTCCCTATCCACCGTAGAGCGTAGTGCGGTTAACTCTTCAGCCGCGAGAGCCTCAGACAGTGCCTCGAGGGCCAGGGATGCTGTTTTGTTTTTGGCGCGGAGGGCTATGTCCGGATCACTAGCAAGAGTGATAATACCGTTGGGCCGGGCATCTTGAGCTTCATATACCCATAATGAGGTATAGATTGAAAGCGTGTGAATGCATCTCACCCCAACAGGGCATGATATCCACTGTTGAAAGGGGCCACTTGGAAGGTTATCTCTTCGGACCGACAGTTCTCCGGTGTGCCGTATACCACGTCGAGTGTAATTTTCCCCGCGCATCATGCCTCCCGGCTGGGAATGATCCCTCGGAAGGTCGTATTACTATGCTCGATGTGGCTCCTGTCTATTTCCATTTTATTCAGTGTGTCCTTGTAGATGAGGTTTAGTCCGCTGCCGCCGTCCATGAGCACTTTAGTGAGCCGAAAGCCATCCACAATTGGGTTGAGGACCAAGGCGGCTAGTGCCCGGACTAACCGGATTTTTGGTTCGTCACTGGCGTTGAAAGTTATGGCCGTGTCATTCCAGGGATTTATTGTTGCGACTTCGCAGACTTCGGCGAGGTCGCGGTGTGCCCTCTTGCACCGATTGTTTGAAGCGAAAGTCTCGAAGACTGTCAAGACTCTGAGGTCGTCATCCTTCAGGGGGAGTTGCTCCGCGGTGTTTTTGGTGAGGATAACCTCGCCGCTCTTGGCCACTTGCCGGAGTATCCAACATGCTCTAAGGCTGTAGGTTGGTACGGTATCCTGTGTCGTGTGTATTTTGCATGGCCTATCGAGCCATCCCTCCAGAACGGTTCCGCATCCCGTAATGGGTTTAGTTTTCTTTACTATGGGTTCGGGTGCCCCGCGAGGGTGCATCCGTTTTGCTCACCCAAGGGGTTGGGTGGAGACTGGTGGCTCCCAGCGAGCTGTCTGGGTTTTCCAGGTGCTTTCCATTGCACAGTACTTTTGCACCACGGTTGCCAAGTCAGGGAAGTGTAATAGGCAACAACGGTTGATGGCATTGAGGATTCCTTCGTCCGTGCAATTATTGCAGAATAATGAAATCACGTCCTCGTCGCGGCAGTCCTTAATCTTGTCTTTGATGAGGAATCTGGCCCAAAAGTGATGGACTGTTTCCTGAGGCTGCTGTCATACGTACATGAGGTCACATATATCCGGCGGGCCGGAATTGCTTGGCGAATATTGTTTCTGGTGGGTGGGTGGTTTTAAATTCGAACCCGGACCCGATTTGGAGTCCGGAGCCTGAAAAACTTCCGAGCTCATTAGTTCGGGCTCCGGGATGTCGAATGATTTTCCGGGCCTAACACCCGTACCCAAGTTCGGGAGACTAGGAGTGTCGTTCCGTAGACGGATATCCGGCTCTTTGAGCTCAGAAATCCGAACATCGTTCGTCTTCAGCATAGGGGAAGAATTGTTGTTTTGCTCTTCTACGACCGCTATCTGATGGGTGACCGGCAGAGATTTGATTTCTCTCTGATCGGGTTTAAGCCCAATCTGATCATAGTCAGTAGCGACCCCCATGGCGGCGATGCGATCCAGGAGTTCATTTAAAGATGACCACTCCGCCGAATCCATCCGTCTGGAGTATTTGGAGTCGATTCAGAGGAGATTTTCGATGACCCAAGAAGTCATCATCGGCTTAACGGCCGAACGGGCGGTCATGGTAAAGCCACCCAGCCGGAGGGTTTGGCCTGAGGCCAGAGCTCCTCCGGAGGTGATACTATCTTTGATAACAAGGTGAGCCATCAACCCTAACTTCGACGTCACAGTGGAAATCTCAATGAAAGCACCAATGTCGGTGTCAAAACCGGCGGATCTCGGGTAGGGGGTCCCGAACTGTGCGTCTAAGGTCGATGGTAACATGAGACAGGGGACACGATGTTTTACCCAGGTTCGGGACAGGGTGGTCCACCCTAAAAGAATATTGACAACAAATATGACAAGGCAAGCATAGATGTAGTGAATCAATCATTTACTTGTGAGCTTACTAGGACAGGTATGCAGAATTGTAACTGCAGTAAGAGACCGTCCAAAATCTGAATCAAGAAGTTTGTCTAGCACTTATTGGTTGCAACTAATCGACGTAAATAATTGGATATCACATCGAATGAGTAAGAAAGACAAGTAAAATTGTCAACAAACCTGGCCTGCAGTAGTAATCCGGGTCAATGTCACTGCGACCAACAATCCAAAATGACTAGTGTCTGTTCCTAGGGACGAAATTGTGAAACCCTGTGAACTTTACAGGTACTAAAGATTACTGAAATACATCTGAACCATTAACTGTAGGTAGCACTCAGCACACAACAAACCCTAATGAGAGTCCTGCCTAATGAGTAATGAATCAATTAGAAAATGGGTGATGAGGAGTGGCTGCTGAGTGTTGAGGACGTATCTCAGGATAAATCAGGTTGGCTTAGTGGGTGTTGCACGCCTGAGCCCTGAACGGACTGGGAAGGTAGGCACGGCGGCGCGCCCGGGCAGCGGTGACGCTGTTGGGCGAGCAGCTCTTGACCTCCTGTTAGTCCAGCGTCTCCTCCTAGAGTCATGCCGTCCGGGGACGGCAAGTCGCCAGCGAGGCAGGCGGCTGGGGGCGAGTAGAGATCGGAAGCGCGCAGTAGAACAAAGGGGAATCGGGGTCTAGGCCGACCCAAAATCCCAGGGTGGGCCGCGGCCCACCGTGGGCACCCTGTAGAGATACACACCCGAGCGGTGAACATGCATTTTAGAAACTAAATTAGGAACATTTAGCTGACCAATTAAACGACTCTGTTTTAATAATATCAGATTCGTATTTGAACAACTAAGCTTGTTTAGCTTGATGGGTGGAGCAGTGCTATTATGACACGAAGCACGTATGCTGATCGTATAGTGATCATAAAAGGGGGGAACCCTAAGCATTTTTTTTGAGCAAAAGAGGGTTTCCCCTCCGATTTCTATTAAAGAAACCACCATGGAACCAACATGATCAATTCAACCCTAAGCATGATCAATTAAACCCTATTATGACTGTGCCATGGCAGATTTAAAGCTGCAAACCGGGGAAATGCTATTTGGCATCCATTGTTTGCTTCAAACTAAGAACTAAATTCTAAGAGCTAAAAAGAAAGTACAGTAACCAAGTTACGATCTATTTTCTGGTTGAGATCAAGAAGTTGTGGAGATATGAAGTACCACCTCTCTTGTGGCGCCATGTAGGCATCGGGGGTGCGATGGCTGTCGGTGGCGTTGAAGCAGATTTGCGACGGTAGAGGGGTGCATCAGGTGATAAGTCCCGTTGCGGTGGAAGAGAAGGTCGTGTGAGTGGCCCCGACAAAGAGGACGACGGCGCCGATGAAGCAAGAGGACGCGATGCAAGGCTCTTGGTCCATCGCCGTGGATGAGAAACGTCCATCTCTAGCAGTGGATGACGCGGTCTTGGTAGGCGCTCTGGTATGGTGGAGGACGGTGGCGATGGATGGGGTGGAGGACGGCGGCGATGGATGGGGTGGTGGACAGAGGAGGCTGGTGTGGGGATGGTGTTCTAGCGCAGACGGTGTATAAATGGGAAAATGGAGGGAGAGGTATGGGGAACCATGTTTTTGGGACGCGCCTGTCTGAAATATGGGAAAGTTACGAACTTAACCCCCATTTAAAATTTGGACGTCTCGTCGGTTGGGGATAGGACGGTAATCTCGCATCTCGCAAATATTTGCCCAGAGTGATTTCGGGCGAGGAGAGGGTGTTTTGGCGCCCATGGTTGGCGCCCACGGTGTATGAACGGGGCTGACAGGTAGGGCGGTTGTGTCACGTCTGAGTGAAGTTACAAACCTGCCCCTATTGAAATTATTTGCCTATACCGATTTCAGACGAGTCGAGTTTGTTTTGCCGCCCACCGTGTATGAATGGGTAAATGGAGGGAGAAACAGAGGTCTTTCGGATGAGCTTGAATCCAATGTGTTTTGCCACCCATGTTTGGCGCCCACCGTGTCGGAATGGGCTCAGAGGCGGTCGTGTCACGTCTAATTGAAGTTACTAACCTACCCCTATTGGGAGCAGTGGAAATCTTGCCGATGGATTGTCTGTGTAAGGGGTAGACAGTAATTTCCATCTCCCAAACACTTGGCTTCGGGCAGCCGACGTGGGAGTGGACATTTTGCCGCTTCTTTCGAATTTTGGGACAATAAGCATCCACGTTTACCCTGGCAACTAAATTCGAATCCATTTTGTATTCCTATACAAATCTTTACAAATCATTCTATGTGTTTTCATATATCTTCAAAAGGACGACAATGATGTATTCCACTGTCATATATGAATATGATTTACAAATGCCAATACTCGAATTCAGAAGCTAGAATCCAGTTTAAGGTGAATTCGAATATTTGGAACACTTTATGTCCAACTCAAATGTCACACGCAACATAATGTGTACTCCCATTTAGATATGTACACAAGCGATGTATCAAGATTCAAATACCGAGTCAATCAACCAATCTTTCCCTAATAATAAAGCACGGGTTGAGTCTCTCAGGTTCACCGTCACAATACGCTTCTTTCCGTGAAATTACGCTTTCAATTCGAATTTAAAACATATACGCAAGGTGGTACTAAAGCGTCAATTTCGTTCAGATCGTTCGCCATCGAGAAAGGGAACGAAACAGCCCATCGAGAAAAGGCCGAGCGAATGAAATAGCCCATGAGCCGTCCCCTGTAACCCACGTAAAAACGTTGCACCCCACCTGTATCCGGTGGGTTTGATACCGTCGGGTGCATCGGCGAGGTGCAGAGAGAGAGAGAGAGAGGCCGCCATGGCTGGGGAAAATCAGAGAGGAGGCAGTAGGGAAAGAGGGCAAACAAGGCAAGGGAGGACCGGATCTAGAGCAGCGGGATCGAATGGAAAATCTGTTCGTCGGGTTCGATTCATCCATGGCGGCTGGGGCCTCCTGCTCGAACAGAGAGACAGACGGGTGAGAGAGATAAAGAACAGGAGAGGGAAACATCGGCAGGGCTCACGGGAGCACATGGGGGTGCGGTGGAGGCTTCCTTCACTGGCGGCAAGCTTGCTGGCCGAAGCTGTGGCACGGGCGGCGAGTGGCAATGAGGATCGGGCACTTGCCCCTGTGTGGTGACGGCGCTGAGGGAGAACGAGTGGGGCTGGTGCGATGCAGGGCTTGCAACGCTAGGAAGCTGGGCCTCCTCTATTCTCGGGTGCGTCGCTGTAGGAAACAAACGATCGATGTTTTTCTTAAAAAAGGAAACTATCGATCTAATGAATTATCATTACGTGAGGAGCTACCCCTAAAAAAATACGCGAGGAGCTAGCCGGATTTAGGTGAGGCGTGTGTGTCCGTACCCTCAAAGAGAAGAGCATGAACCTACTGCTGCCAAATTGACTATGTGATGTGTTCGATGATGGCTACTGCCCATGGAATTCTGTTGGGGTATGTTCCAAACGCCAAACTCACAAGACAAGTTAAGGAATCGTCCAAGGTTGATTCTCTTCGGCAAGCTTTGTACGTGTCTTATTTATGGCGAAAATTGTTTTGGTGCCTTCTTCAATGGTGTCACAATGAGGTTTGTCAGCGTCTACGCGATCCATGGCCCGATGCCTTCACCGTTACCATCTAAGCCTGATCAACGGGAAGACGGCTTACTGCTCCATCCAGTGCCTCATGGACGTACGAAGGTCCGGCCTTCACCGGCTATGAGGACCTCCGGTGTGTCCGGTCGGAGTTGCCCATCCTGAGCATAGATGGCCTTGGCGCATTTTGCTTCCTGATGGGTGGAGGATGTTATGCCGGTGTCAACGACATAATGTGGCTCGTTCGGTTTAGTGCAACTACTGTGAGACAGAGGTGGTGGTGCCGATGTGCACGGACCTGGCATGTGTATGTCTGGTTACGTTATATTTATTGGGTAAGGGGTTTGTGACTTTTTTCTCTCCCGTTGCAACGCACGGGCAAGTTTGCTAGTAATGTACAAAACTAACAGACATATAAACACTTATAGAGTATATGGCTCAATAATATCAACTAACATACATAAGCCAGGCCGCTGTACTTTTTTTTGCTAGAAGAGCATCCTTTTTTTAGCGAAGCTAGTACATCATCTTGGCCCTTTCCCGATGCGTGCCACTTATGGTCCATCTATACTACTATTATTGTTGAATGCACATTCACCCCGATTAGCATATTTGTAGGTGTAGCACAACAATCAAAATGAAATGTCTCCGAGTCTTATCAATTAATACAGACTTGTGCTCAAATAAAATTACAAACCAAAAAACAAAAAACAATTATTACATGATCTCTAAAACAAATGGTTTGATCGATTACATGAACAAACAACACAAAGGTTATTCAACGATGGAAAGAGCATTTCACCTATGATTTACCAAGTGGGAATTTAATTTCCTTTTTTCCTTTAGGACCTTAACAATGCGGTCAGTGTCAGCTTGCTTTGTTTTGAAATCCACCAAATATTTAATGGTTCTCTTGAGTACTGCTTGTGATTGTGCTGTTTGCTACCTCAACATGTCAACTTCATCTCTAAGTGCAGAAGCAGAATCTCTTTCTACCACTAGTTTAGCCTCTAGAGCATCAGCAGTTGGCAATTCATGATGCACGATTGGGCCGGTGCCACTGCTGTGGGATGATACAACGTCCATGGGGACCTCGCTCTTTGATCTTGGGCTAACCTGTTTTGCCACTAAAGTTCCGATTGGATTCCGAAAAGTTGAAGTTAGCAAAACATCTCAACTAGGAGTTATGATAGCAAACCATTTAAACAAACAAGGAAATAAAGAGTTTCAATTGGATGCTGAAAAGTAGTTATTAACATCATTGTAACCGGTTGTTGCAGCAGCAAAGCTGTTAAATAAACAAGTTTTGCAAAAGGTACCTATTGTGGCATTGGAGTTTCTCTTGGATCCTGAAAAGTTGAGTAGCCAGTAACATGATTAGAGCAACCGGTTGTAGCAGCAAAGCAGCTAAGCCAACAAGTTTTGCAAAAGGAACCTGTTGTGGCATTGGAGTTTCTCTTGGATCCTGAAAAGTTGAGTAGTCAGTAACTTGATTAGAGCAACAAGTTACAACAGCAAACCTGTTACACAATTATATTTTTGAAAATGTACTTGCTATGCAATTGGACTTGCAATTGGATCCTGAAAACTTGAAGTTGGTAAGATGATTACAACAACAAGTTACAACAGCAAACCAGGTAAACAAGGAAGTTTTTGAAAACATACCTGTTGTGCCAACGGAGTTTTAGTTGGATCCTGCAAACTTGAATGTTAGCAATCAATAAATAAAGTTTTGCAAGAGCCATAAGCTAGTAAAACTAACCAGTTTTGGCAACGTATTTAATTACACATGAACTAGTAAAACTAACAAGTTCTTGGCAACATATTAAAGTAACAAGTCGGTACCGTTTACCAGCAACACATACATCTGTAAATTTCTTTGATGTAAGCAAAATGATTCCAACACATATATAAGTTAAAAAGACGGTGTCCCTCATATAAACCTGACAGTTGTCTATCTATGAACATGCAAACATTACTAGTGCTACAAGTGATAACAGCAAACCATTTAAACAAACAGGGTATCAGAACGTAAATTACACGTGAATTCTGCTGCACCCTAGAAGTACATATGACCAGCTATCTACGTGCTTAAGTAGCTATTTAAGTTTAGGCGAACAGGTAATTCTTAACAGTAAGTATCAAACACATAGATAGCCGCAGTCTATAATAGGATTAACAGGCTATGGAATTATGTAATCAGTAGCAAACTAAATTAAGCCAAGCAACGTAATTGAACAATTTTGCAATAAGTGGCTAACTAAAATTTCGAGAAGCAGGTAACTGAACTTACGCTAGTTCTTTGTACAGGCACACTGCAACTTCTTTTTCGCTTACAAGGTTCTACGAAGGAGTCCATGGGATCAATTGCTTGGATACGCAGTCCCAATACTTCTTTCTTTCCAGACTGCATTGGTAAGTCAAATGGTTAATCTGGTAAGATGGTGTGTCCTTGATATGTTATATGAGGACGTGTAGTCAGACTAGTTGTAGCCACACACATCACACTAGCTTTTACTGTATATTTCATCCGATTACATCTAGCATCCTTCACATTATTTGCAAACTCAGTTCATAGAAACAAGCAATTCGACCATTCTGTGGGTAAATCAAAAGCACCACTGGAATATTTTTCACTACCCCAATCATACACGCAAAAAGGGGGCGACGCCACCGTAGGGGCTTGTATGGGCGGCCGCCTCGGGTGACTGGAAAGTGTGCACCTAGTTTGAGTCGTCTAGGTTGGCCCAGGCTAGTTATGTTCGTCCCAACGCACGAGTAGGCAATGTAAAAAATGAAGAAAAACGTTTCAATTTCGATGGGCAAATAACGTAAGTGCAAGGTAGGCCCTATAGCAGTCTCGCGGCCCAAACGAGCGCCTCCCATATCGATCGACAGTAGGAAAAATCCCAGTTCGTTCCCTCCAGCCTCCAATCTGGTTCGCTCCTAACCTAGCCACCGCTGGACAGACCAACACAGGACTTCCTCACGCCCTAGTTGGAGGGCGGTCGCCGGGCTTCAAGAGAATGGATGGACAAGAAGATGAAGATCCAGCCCTGGGTGTAGCCTGCGTGGGAGTCAGCGGCGGAAGCACGGGCATGGCATCGAGCTTGTGCAAACGGACAGTCGTAGCTTGCAAGAGCACCATGCACAACGAGCAGGTACATCACATCCCTGATTATATCTAATTCAACTATTCAATTTCTGGCCAATAGTTAAACCTGACGGTGTTGTGAAACTACTTGTATGTAGGGAATCTATGAGAAAATGAAACCAATTTATGCTTATTTTACAACTCCGCCAATCAATACTGAACTGACTGAATCTGATATATCTAATCAAGTTTCCGGTGCAAACATACAAGCTCATGTTGTTCTTGAGCCTGAAGTGTGTAATGAACAGACTTCTAATGAAGGATTTGATGCAAACATTTTACATGCTCCTGGTGATGAACATATAGTGTCTAATGAGAGATCTAATACAAGCATTTTGCAAGCTCCCATTGAAGGATTTAGTGTCTAATGATAATCTGCTATGTTGAGAGAGACATAGAGATTTGCAGGCATTGATGACAAGCAAATTATAGTACATTTTCATGGCTTTAGGAAACGTCGAGGCCATCTACCAGAAAGTCCCCATATCATGACAACGTAGCATAAATACTTTTCTAATCTGTTGTTTGAAACTATTGGCATACTTGTGCAGGATAGATATGTTGATATGCAGTTTGCGCACTGGTTATAGGTGCAATTACACTTCGATATTTTCAGCTAGAGAATGAATAATTCAAGTAGGTACAGACCATGTTAGTAGTCCTTGTACGCCATGTTGCATTTTGTGTTTTTTGGTGCTTGCATCATTTAGTGTTTTATAATCTGAACTACTTTGGATCATTAGCTGGTTTTCAAAGTGCATGTAGCTTCACATTTCTCAAGTTATGTCGATTTCCGGAGTGCAAGTGCCTTCGTATTTTTGAAGTTAAATGTTCGCCCCTGGTAATTTGAATTTGTGGATCATCCACTGCAGACAAATCATACACGCAGGCCAGTATGAATTAAATGAAATGCAGGGACTTACGCTAGCTCGTTGTATAGGCTCGCTGCAGCTCTACTTGCGCTTGGGATGTTCCATGTACAAGTCCATGTTACCACTTGCTTGGATGTGCAGGCCTTGTGCTCCTTGCATCCCCCTCTGCATTTTTGACACGACGAATGGTTGATCAAATAAGAGGAATCGACCTTGCTGTTGTACCGGAGGACAGATACTTACAAGGTTATACGGGTGTGCAGGATGTGTACCAGATACCATAGCGCCGTCATGCTTCGTTGAAAAATGGTTTTGCTTGTTTCAGATGATATCTCTAGAAGAAACAAGAGTTAAAGTTAGAGTTGCATAGGCATGTAAGCTAAGAGAGCAGTGAAAGGATATCCAAACATCGTCAGAACAGTGCAAAAGGGAGTGATGTGTGGATACCTAGTTTGGTCACTTCAGAGCCGTTGAGGATGATGGGCTGGCGTTGGCTGGCCGCGCACGGATGCAGATCTTGAGCGGCAGCGGAGCGCTACAATGCGGTGGACGAGACCGTTGGTGAAGCCCCAACGGCCTCGAGGGGCGGAGGTGCGACGATGTGCTCGGTGAAGTAGCCCCGGTGAGGTGGGAGACAATGTCGGTGAAGCGCACCTGATGCGGTGGAAGTCGGTTGCGGCGGCCGACGTTGTCGGTGGACCACCCGGTGTGGTGGACGAGGGTGTAGATGAGGTAGCTCCTGTGCGGTGGTGAAGTGCGACCGTCGTCTTCGTAGTCGCCGTCTGACACAAAGGTGGGGAAAGAGATGAGATGAGGGGCGATTCGAACTTTGCTTGGGTTGGCGGCGAATTAGGGATTTGAGCAATCTGGGCGTGGAAGGGGACGGTGGAGAAGGGAGATTTTGCAGGGCTGGAATTGGGGCCGCCAGATATTTCAATCCGAAATGTGGAAGCGCGAACTTATTTTGTCGTCGTTCCTTTTGGGGGGGGGGGTGGGGGAGGGAGGGAGGGGGTGGGTGGCTGGGTGCTAAGCGTCCGTACGACACACGCGACCACCACGACACGACCCTGGTCTGCCTAGTGTGCCTACATTCGAGAATGCAAACGAATCTTCTTTCATTTGCAAACGAATCCGTATGTATTACCATGCTCGTGTTCTCCTTGCAAATAATTAGTCATTTTAACGAGATACTATAAATTAATTAATGAGGAGTTATTTGAAGAAAATTGAAATGGTATCCACGGTATCCACACTAACGTGGATTAGAGTGCGTGTCACATAATTAGTTATTTGAATTAGAGTGTGTGTCACATAGCAATCTCCAATTCTAACGTGGATTTCACATTTCACGGTATCCATGCTACTTTTTAAATAAAATTCATATGTATATGATGAACACCATGGTAGTGAGAAAACTTTGGATGGATTCAAACATATGACCTACAAAATAGCACAACAATCGAGTCAATGTCAACTTTTCGAAACCTAATATGGCACGAATTCGAAATAATTACCCATATGCATGGTCCTCAGTTCAAATCTTACAATGTACACGGAATTGAATCATCGATATGAAGTCTAGTACTATCTACATTCAAATGTTGTTTTTAGCCCCACCCCTCCTCGGCACACACGCTACATACTTCATGTATCGGTCAATCTTCCTCTCCTAACCACCTTAGGAGGCTATCGGTTTCCGACACACGTTCATTCTTTACCTCCATGTTTCGATCTCTAACTCTCTCAACTACACAACCCCCTTTTTTCCACTCTGTTACCAAATGTATTTACCTCACACACCCGCCATTGCACTCCATGCCGAGCTCTCCCTCCCTCTCTCTCTCCCCCCACCCTCTCTCTCTAGATACATGCATTGCCTATCTAGCCCCCCAACCTCTCATGCGCACGCACGCACGTTGTCTATCTAGGTCACTACCTCGAGACTGTCTCACAGTAACATCCCAAATTTTCAATTTGGAATGTTATACATAGATCATTCATGCATATCATATTTTATTGCATTTCGTTTCGCGATCCTCGAAATCCTAAGCAACTCAAGGACCCTCAGAGAGAGTTGGGGATTTCTTTGTTTTCATATTTGAATTTTATCAAATATTGAAACGAGGATTTTGATTTTTATTTTCTCTCTGAAAATATTTCATATTAAAATATATGAGAGGAGATAATATGACTTCTCCAAAATAATTGAAATATTGGAGGAAAAATATTAAAATCAAATATTTGATTTTATTCGGATTTTATTGCTATTTTATTTGCATTAGAAAAATTGCATGTTTTTCAAAATTGCATTTTAGGGCCAAAAAAATGTTCATCTTGTTCTAAATATTTCATTTAGACGGTGAAAATTTGTTTTGGTATTTTTAGATTTTTATTTTATTTTCTAGGATTTATTTAATTTCGGCGGAATTATTAAAAAAAAAATCTCAGCGCCCGACTGGGCCGAAGCCCAGCCGAGCCGGCCCGCTAGCCCCGTGCCGCCGTCTCCTTCCAGGAGACCGGGAGGCCGCCGCCGCCCGACCCCAAGTCCGGCCGGGACTCCTCCCCGCGCCGCCTTGCCCCCTCCCCTAAGCAAGCCCCCCTGGTTAAATACCCCGCCCCCGGACCCCCACCACCACCAACCCCGCCGCCTGCCTCGCCCCGCCCCGCAGCGTCACCGCCGCTGCCCCGCGCACACCGCCGCCGCAGCCCCACCTCGCCGGAGCCGCCCCGCCTCGCCGGAGCCTCACCGGAGGTATACGCCCGCCGCCGTTCGGTTTTATTCTAAAACCGATCCGGTTTTAAAAAAAACCTAGTTCGTTTTTTTAGATCGGTTCGCCGGTTTTCTCGGTTTAGTTTATATAGAGGACGTTCGTCCGTACGTTCGTTTTAACGAACGGTTTTCGCTCGTTAGTTACAGACAACGAACGTTCGTTCGTTAGCCTGTTCGTCAGTTTTCTTTTTCTCGGATTTTCCGCGATTATTTTCGATCGTGATTTCTGATCCGATTTTCGTTTCAGTTTATCTTTTCTTTCGTTTATCGGAATCAGATGATTCAAGCACTTAGATCTTCTTCTCGAAACCCTCATTCTGTTTAATCAACTTGAACAAGATTTTGGTACTGTAAAATTTGACTTTAGTCCAGATTAGTAAACAGATCTTGTTTCTTTCGCAGTTTGAGTTTCGTTGCTCCGTTTGATTTGATTCTTTTTGCAAACCGGAGTTCTTAAGTTGAACTTTCTGGTCAATTCTTCTTATTTGAGTTTTGCCCATGCATCTTTGCTTGATTGCTTATGTATTGCGATAGAATTCCCGGAGTGCGAAGCGTGCTACTACGAGTCCCTAGGTTTTGCGGATCGTCAGCAAGGCAAGTCACACATTGATCATACTCCTTCCATACCCAGTTTTTATGCATTAGTTTCAATCCTCAAACATTGCATGATTAGGATGTGATTAACATGTAGGCGATGAGGTAGAACCTATTGCCCTGTTATATTCAAACCTTGGGAGTTACTTCTACGTACTGCTTATATTGCTATGCTATGCTCGTAGACGTGGATTGGGTTTGAGTGTATCCATGACAGATGTGAGATTGTTAATTAATGGTTCAATTTAAGGTGGCAACTTTAATACAAACCTAGGTGGATTGCTTGTCGGGCACCTGGAGAATCCAGTGTTGTCCTAGGATATCCCGGAGTACCCGTGTGATCATCCTAAGGTCCGCCACCCAGACTCAAAGGGAACTGAGATATTTTCATGCTAGAAACTTCCGTGAGCAGCCACAAGCTATTATGGGCTCTAGCATAGTTGAGTAAGTTGCATGAGCTCTTGAAGAGGTGGATCAGCAGGTAGAGGGATGTAGGTTTGGTATGGTTTGCCCGGAGTAAAGAGTTAATGTTTCTGAAAGACTGTGTCTCGGTCATCCATTTCTCAAACACCCTGTAGTGCGAGAAATCCAACGGAGGAGATCGAGTCTTGTGGGGAAAAGTGCGCAAACCTCTGCAGAGTGTACTATCTAATCATGGTTAGCCGTGTCCCCGGTTATGGACAATCTTGAGTATCTAGTACTTGGAGTATCCTAAGTATCTCATCACTCTAAATTAATATTGTTGGGTTGATAATTACTTTAATTGGGATTGAGTTGGAGGAACCTTCTCAATGATGTTTCAACTACCATGATAGTTAAATTAAACTTATTCCTTTGTTGTAGGGAAAAATTGGCTTTTCGCAAAAACTATAACCATAGAGCTTTCCACCAGCCAAATATGCATGTAGTGATAGCATTATTCTGTTCTTGCTCTACTGTGTTATATTGCCAGCATATTCCATGTGCTGACCCGTTTTCGGGCTGCAACGTAGTATGTTGCAGACTTTTCAGACGAGGAGTAAGGTTCGTTAGGTCGTTGCCGTGCAGCTCAGCTATGCCGTTGGAGTTGATGGACTCACTTTATCTTCCAAGCCTTCCGCTGTTATCGTATTAGATGGCCTTAAGCCATATTTATTGTAATAAGTTCTCTTTTGAGACATTCGATGTAATAAGTGTGTGATTGCTACTCTGTTATAAATCCTTCGAGTACTATGTGTGTCAGCATTACCGATCCAGGGATGACACTGAAGCACAGAGACTTGACCGTTTGAGGTCAGGTCACTACACTCACTCTTTCTTCCGCACGGCGGGCCACACTCGCTCAAGCTCGCTCTGTTTATCTGAGTCTCGATTAACCTTGTTTTCTTTCACACACAAATGATATATTTCCCTGTTCAGGTCTCGATCGACACACTCTATACTCTCTCACGCAGATTGTCTCTCTAGGTCAGTCCATCCAAGCCACCCCCACTCTTTGACCTCATGGCGGGCTACGCGCTCTCTCTCTCTCTCTCTCGCTCTCCCTCTCGCTCTCTCTCCCTCTCTCTCTCTCTCTCTCTCTCTCTCTCTCTCTCTCTCTCTCTCTCTCTCTCTCTCTCTTTCTTTGTATGTCTTGATTGACCTCGCTCTTTCTCGGACACAAACGATATATCTCCACGTTTGAGCCCAAATCGACATATTCATATTGTATATACTCTCTCATGCACATTGTCTATCTAGGTCACTCTCTCCAACCCATCTCACTCTTTCTATCGCATGACAACCCACACTCGCTCAACCTCTCTCCCTTTATATATGTAATCGATTGACCTTGCTTCCTCCAATGCACAAAATATATCTACATGTCTGTGCCTGGATCATCTCTCAAGCTCTATCTTACAGCCCTCACCCTTCCCAAAAGCTCAATCCGACAATATCTCTCCAGAGCATATATATCTTTTCAATGAATGTCGGACCACACTCACTTTGTCTCTCTATCTATATGTCTCTCGATTGACCTCGCTTTCTCACGCAGTATCTTCCACACATTGAAGCTACCTCTCCATCCGTCGCAAAGCCGGAGCTATTTACATTGTGAGGGGGACTCCAACCTTGGATTAATTTGTGTAGGCATTTATTCCGGTGGGTTTAGATTATATTTTTGTAGCATTCGTCCCACAACTACTTCGAACACTCTTGCAACCCCCGCACCTCCCCCAATTGATTTCCCTCTGGCTCGGTCATTGCTCTCTCGCACGTCCTCTCTCGCCTTCAATGTCGCACCATGGTATTATTGCAAAAACTCTGTTGTTCTCTTTAATTATTACAAATAAGCTACAAAACTACACACCGATAGTCCACCTGGAATGGTACAAATTTCGACCCACAAATTGAAGTGCTACAAACTACACATCGAGGGGCACACCTGTCATGAAACAAATTTGGACCCATATACAAATTAAAAAATAAAGGATGAGGATCGAACATGCGACCAGGGCCTTCAAGCCGCACGTCAATAGGCAACATACATAGAACAACAATGTTTGTTGTACCCCCTTTGTTCACATAATGTTTTTATATTACCACAACCTATTTAATGGATAACATGTAATATTATTTTTAGTACATTAGTGGGACCGGCTCGTTAGCACGTAGTACTATTCGCCGTCACTTACTGGTGGGTTCCATGTGTGCTCTCTCTCTCTCGTCCCCTTCCACGTTCAGACGCACAGGCAAACACAAAGAACTCGCGGGCGATGTTGCCGTCGACCATATCTGGATGCGTTCACAAGTTACGGCACCAGTTTCACGTACTAGTACTACTAGTCAATGTGTACGTGCAATGCACGTTAATTTGGAAGTATATTAAGTGCATGCGGATATTAAGTAGGATATTATTTGCATGTTATTATGTGATTAGCACTATTTTTGGCATGAAATTAACTACACGCTAAACGTGTTGAGCACTCGACATTGAAGCAGTCTAGGTCGTTGGATGAGAAGGAATGCATGTGGCTTGATGATGTTTTATATTTAATTTGATACGACTCTAATAGAACATTCAATCGATCAAACCATAGATTACATTCAGTCTGACTCCGAGTTTAGATTCATCGGACGATCGATCTAAAATAAACGAAAATGATAAACGTTCGGATTTTAAGCATGGTAATACGAACATATTTCATGGCAAATTTAGATTACGCGGCGGTGGCGGGGGCGTCTTGCGGTGGGAAGCGGCTCCTCTGACGTGCTCTGTGTGTCGTCGGACCACTGATCGACAGCGACGGCGGCCTCTTGCGCCGTTGTTGGCGTACTCCTGGATGTTGGCCCTAGCTTCAAGGAAGGCCACAATGTTCTGGACTTCGGTCTCCAGGAGCGAGTCAACTAGCGGGAGGAGGCGACTGGCGTTGGTGCAAGGAAGCGATCGACGATGGCCATCTATGCCGCCGAGGGGGACACTGGCACCCGCGCGAGGAGATGCGCTGGAACCGGGGCGGCGGAGACATTCGTGTGTACGGGCACCGGCACGGGCGCGCACGTCAGTGCACGCGCAGGTGCATGCACTGGCAGGTGCACGGGCGCGTGAAAGTCGGCGGGGACCTCGTGGAACCCCGTGGCACCAAGCTCGGCGACAATGTGCGGCTCCCAGCACATCAATGCGACGGGGATGGGCACTGGCACAGTCGGGCGACGGGAGCCGGAACGGGAGCGGGGACAGGCGCGACGTCTTCCCGCAAGGCCGGTTCAAGCTCGTACCAAAGCGCCTTATGTTCTTGAGACTTCGGCTGGGTGTCTTCCTCAGGAAACTGGAAGACTAAGGGCAGACCATCGTGATGCGACATGGCGTACGGTTAGGCCAGGCTGGTTGGAGGTAGACAACAGGAGAATCGAAGAGGAAGAGAGAAGATTGTAGTAATACCAGATTGTGCAGGGTTGATTTTAAACTGCGGCGCTGGCGATATTAAAAGTGGGAGTAGTTGGGACGGAGGTGGGACGGAGGTGGGCCTGGTCAAAGGGCTCGCCTCCCGGTGAGCCTAAGCAGCAGTCTGTTTGCACGCCTCCTGTCAACCAGCGCAGAGGTCTGCTCGCACGCTTCCCATCGACTCACACGCTTGCTCGGATGGCACCTGCCGATGAGAAGCGGGACTCGTGGCGGCACGTAAACACCCACGGTTTCAATAGTGAAAGCGTTCGCCTTAACTTGACAGGTCTTTGTTCCAAGATACCTTGGCTCTTCATTTGTGCAACTTCACATAAGCAGCCTGTCTCAAATTGAAGAAAAAATTACGTAGGAATATTTGTGCCATATCACGTGACCATGTTCAGTTTCATGAATTTCTGGTCACTTTTGGATTTTCTGAAATTTAAAATCCAGGATTCGAAACAATATCATAACCTGCATCATGCAATAAATTTTCAAGCTTACATCTTTCTTGTTGTATTTCTTAAGAAAGGATTTGGCCAAACATTTTTCTTAGTTAGACTTCAGACAAGTTATATATGCAGAGTAAAAGGATAATCCCTCCGTACCAGTGCATTGCCTGATATAGAGGTATTAAGTCAAGTACTAGGCACAAACAAACGGGCTCAATTCTGTGCTCATCCTGGTGTAGTACTCCTATTAGTACTAGGCAATGCAGTTGACGGGTGATCTTGGGTAGCAGCGACCGAGGGAATTGAACCGTGCTCCGCACGCTAGGTAACATTGTCTAGTTACTAAAGCAACCCTCCATTGTTCATCGGTAGTCACTATGGACCGGAGACATGAGGGGAATTTCCTGGGGGTGGAATTCTGGCCGCCAGATATTTCGACTTGAAACGCGGAGGCTCGACTGGTTGGGGTTGGCTAATGTGCGTACGACGCACGCCACCAGAAGGACACGATCCCGGTTTTTTTTGAGGATCAACACGAGCCACAGTTTGGCTGGTACGCCGTTGGGTCCTACCATTCGAGTATACGAAATGAATCTTTTAAATTGCCGAACAAATCTATGTGTATTACAATGCTCGTATTTTCCTTGCAGATAGTAATCTCAACGTGGCAATTGATTTATGACGAGTTCTTGTATTAGAGTGAGTTTGTGATATAGTGATCTCAACGTGGATTTCACATTTCATGGTATCCCTAGTAAGTTTTTCATTGCAAATTCAAATTTAAAAGATGAACGGTATGGTGGTCAGAAAACTTTGTATGTATCAAGCATATGTAGTACTGACGTATGAACCAGTGCACATGCCTAGTAGTAGGAGCACTGTGTATGTTCAAGTGGAAGTCGTGTTTCGCACTCCTCCATCGTAACAGTGGAAACGCTTGATGTAATCATTTTTTCTTCTTCAGAAAAACAGTGGACACGCTCTACCGTGCGGATCCTCCTCGACGATCATCGGGAACCTTGCTACTCACTTTCGCCGATGTGTGGGACAGCCAGCATCGGGGTCCACCAGCCATGCACTAAATTACTCTGTAGCAGAGTGCCCAACTGCATGGTAGACTACCCCGATCGAAGCGCCGTAGTAATGCCCAATGAGCTGTCAAATCACAAAACCCCCTCCTTTCCAGCAATAAGTTGGACGGACGAAGCAACCATCATTTCACTCTTCTCTCTCAGCTTCCTCTCTTGAAGAAAACCCCCACTCGCTTCTCCCTCATCTTTTTCCTCATTTCTTCAAGAAAACCCCGACCTGCTTCTGCCATTGTTCTTCTCTCCCAAAGAAGGAAAGGTGAGCGCATCAATGGTATTGATTCTGGCCAAGGCCCGGTCTTGCAACCCCGAGACTGATCCTATAACCCCCTCTTTGTTCTTCTTTTGGGTTTGTGATCATGGTTTCTTTTCTTTTATTTCTATTTGATAGTTTCTTGATGGACACTGGAGCACCGGCCGAAGTGATGTCTATGGCTCTGGCCAAAACCATCGAGGCCCATGGTACGAAGAAGCGCAAGCACACCGCCGAGACTACCGCAGACAAGCTCAAATCCATCGCCCTGTCCAAGCCCCCTCTCCAGGATCCCTCATTAAGCAAGTCTAGGTAATATCTCTTCTTGACGATCTTTTTCTCGATCTTGATCATGTTTTTTCATCTAACACGCAGTACTAGTACTAGTAGTACAACTCTCTGGGTGATCTTGCATGTGATTTTTGTGTGCCTAATGACGGTTCTAAATTCCTCTTTTGACCAAAACATGCGAGAGGTTGACACTGATTTTTTATAGATTACTTTCAACTACTTTATGAACATCAATGCTACCTTTGAAGAGGGTATATTTGCCTCAGTAACTTGTGTTATGGATATTGCAAGTAATCCCTCTGCTCTCATGCCTTTGAAGACATGTTCTAGTGTCTTTGTTCACTCATTTCTGTGTGTATATCCAGTCATTTATGGAGTAAAATATCGAAAATCATCTTATATTTCCGAACGGAGGTAGTAATAAAATATCTGGTTTCTGTTTGAATTAGAACCAGGTCCATGGTGGAGATGAAGTTCTCAAAGTCATGCCTTGTGAACTGGAAGACCAGTGGATGAGTTCTACTGCTAAACTATCCATCTGCTGTGCCCTTGTCGCCACGTGTCTTGAACTAGTGTTTTCTTGTAGCATTGTTGTCACGCGTGTTCTCGAGGCTGTACTTGACCACAACAATTTCCTGGTTGTGCCTTCGATTACGAACGGTGTGGTTCTTGTAAAGCTTCCCGACAAATCTGATGCGGCCTGTCTTCATCGTCATGTTTATGAGTGGAAAGACCACTCTGTTAGGTTCTCCAAGGTTGACGAGATGGCGATGGTGTTGGTAGACATCTCTCACAAAGTCCATGGGCTAGTCAGTTATGTGAGGTTCATCCCATAGGTCGGTGGCAAGAAATAGTCTGCAGAGTTTAATTAGTGCAACTTTGCTTGTCTGTAGTAAGTACTATTGTTCAGTACTTGATTTGTGTTTGTGAACCTTGTATTGTTTAGTACTGTCGCTTTTGGTGTGTGGTGAGTCCTGAGAACAGTCTATGTTAATGTATGTCCACTCAATTCAGTCTGTATATTTTGATGTATCCAGATCATCTTTTTTGTGAGGATGGTTTATCAATTATGGTTACACTCCAATATCTGTATGCATTGTAGGGTTTATCGCACCCACCAGGATTTCCAGTCCCATGGATGTTCGGTCCATACGATTTGTCATGACCTTTGGACTATCCTGCTTGTGGGAGTAGGCGGGGGCCCTGCATCCCACGCGTAGTTGGATGATCAATCTTCCGTTTAGTACTTCAACATAGTGATTTCCTGGTAAGGATTCACTCGTGTCACATCAAGTAAATCTTATTGATTTACTATCGAAATCTTATTGATTTAGTGTCACGTTTCCTTTTTTTTGCTGCAATTTTACGACGCAGGTTTTGCCATGTGACATTCATCATAGAATAAACCGTTTGGTTTGCTCTACGATGGATATTTTTGTAGGTTTCACTTCTTATGTCGTGTCAGTAATGAAGGCACTGTCCGTCACTTATATTACTGGAAAAATTGGGTCAGTCTGTTGTCTGAGCACAAGCTGAATCCCTATGATGAACTGCAGTTTGGTTTAACAAACACACCACAATTAGTCCTTCTCGCGTTTAAAAGAAATTAAGAAAAAGACTGGATCACGGTCACGGAGCCTACTCAAGTTAGAAAGCTGATCATAGCAGACCAGACATAATCGCCGCTGTCTCGCACATCGGTACCACCTTCAGCAATGGATCGAGCACCGGCAGTTGCTCTAGCACTGACAGTGACAACAGCTCAGTCTGATCCAACTGAGGATTGGGCACCGACCGCGTCAGTGGATCAGGCTGACCTGCCGGAGGATCGGGCATCGACACCGGTGATACTTCTCCGTCGTATCTATAATTTTTGATTGTTCCATGCCAATATTATACAACTTTCATATACTTTTGGCAACTTTTTATACTATTTTTGGGACTAACATATTGATCCAGTGCCCAGCGCCAGTTCCTGTTTGTTGCATGTTTTTTGTTTCGCAGAAAATCCATATCAAACGGAGTCCAAACGGGATAAAAACGGAGTCCAAACGGGATAAAAACCGCCCCTCCCACGCCATGGAAGCCAAGGACCAGAGGGGAAACCCTTCTCCCATCTAGGGAGAAGGTCAAGGAAGAAGAAGAAGAAGAATAAGAAGAAGGGGGCCCCTCTCCCCCTCTCTCCCGGTGGCGCCGGAACGCCACCGGGGCCATCATCGCGACAACGATCTACACCAACACCTCCGTCATCTTCACCAACATCTTCATCACCTTCCCCCATCTATCTATAGTGGTCCACTCTCCCGCAACCCGCTGTACCCTCTACTTGAACATGGTGCTTTATGCTTCATATTATTATCCAATGATGTGTTGCCATCCTATGATGTCTGAGTAGATTTTCGTTGTCCTATCGGTAATTGGTGAATTGCTATGATTGGTTTAATTTTCTTGTGGTTATGTTGCTGTCCTTTGGTGCCCATCATATGAGCGCGTGCGTGGATCACACCATAGGGTTAGTTGTATGTTGATAAGACTATGTATTGGAGGGCAAGAGTGACAGAAGCTTCAACCTAGCATAGAAATTGATGCATACGGGATTGAAGGGGGACCAATATATCTTACTGCTATGGTTGGGGTTTACCTTAATGAACGTTAGTAGTTGCGGATGCTTGCTAATAGTTCCAATCATAAGTGCATAGAATTCCAAGTCAGGGATGACATGCTAGCAGTGGTCTCTCCCACATAAAACTTGCTATCGGTCTAGTAAAATAGTCAATTGCTTAGGGACAATTTGGCAACTCCTACCACCACTTTTCCACACTCGCTATACTAACTTAATTGCTTCTTTACCTAAAACAGCCCCTAGTTTTTATTTCTGTGCTCTTTATTGTCTTGCAAACCTATCCAACAACACCTACAAAGTACTTCTAGTTTCATACTTTTTCTAGGTAAAGCAAACGTTAAGCGTGCGTAGAGTTGTATCCGTGGTCGATAGAACTTGAGGGAATATTTGTTCTACCTTTAGCTCCTCGTTGGGTTCGACACTCTTACTTATCGAAAGAGGCTACAATTGATCCCCTATACTTGTGGGTTATCAAGACCTTTTTCTGGCGCCGTTGCCGGGGAGTTATAGCGTGGGGTGAATATTCTCGTGTGTGCTTGTTTGCTTTATCACTAAGTATTTTTTATTTTGTGCTCTTGTTTTCTATCTTTAGTTATGGGTAGGAAATGCAAAATATCAAAAAAATTAGTTGTACCTACTACACCAATGGTTGAAGAACCACTCAAAATCTATCACACTCCTGAAGCTTTTTACTTGGATCATCTTCGATCCCTGTGTGACACCGCATATCTGAAAAAGGGAAACCTTTACTGGATCAAATTCGTCGTTTGTAGTGCTATGCTTAGAATTTATGTGAAATATATGATTTTACTTGTTGTTCTGAAGACCCTAAGAAACACCTTCCCTACCAATGTGAGTTTAGTGATAATGGAATCGTATCTTCGTATGCTAAGGGTGTTTATAATTACTATGATGTTCAACAAATTGAAAATTTTGTTGCTTTTATGGGTGCTAATGAAATTGCTTCTTTGATTGAAAAGTATGATGCTACTCTTTACAAATCTGAAAATTTTGCCATACTTAAATATTGTTATGATAATTATACTTCAAATGCCTATGTTAAACCATATATTGAGGACTCCTCCGATGTCCAAGAAGAGACTAATATTTTGCAGGAGTCTATGGAAGAAGGAATTGATGAAACTTTGGGCTCATTGGATGAAAAAGATGACGAGGAGAGTGAAGAACAAAAGGAGGAAGAGCGGATTAGCTACCCGTGCCCACCTTCTAATGAGTGTAACTCTTCAACTCATACATTGTTTAATTTCCCTTCGAATTTATCGAAGGATGAACGCTATGATGATTGTTATGATCCCGTTGATTCTTTTGAAATATCCCTTTTTGATGATGGTTGCTACGCTTGTGGCCAAGATGCCAATATGAATTATGCTTATGGATATGAACTTGCTATAGTTCCTTATGTCAAACATGAAATTGTTGCTATTGCACCCATGCATGATAGTCCTATTATCTTTTTGAATTCTCCCGACTACACTATATCGGAGAAGTTTGCCCTTATGAAGGATTATATTGATAGGTTGCGTTTTACTATACACATGATGATTTTTATAGATATAATATGCATGTGCTTTCTGCTCCTACTTGCAATTATTATGAGAGAGTAACTACATCTCCGCCTCTCCATGTTTCCAATATGATAAAATTGCAAGAAACTGTTTATACTATGCATCGGCCTTTACTATGTGTGCATGAATTGTTCTTTTATGACATGTCGATGCATAGGAAGAGAGTTAGACTTCGTTGTTGCATGATATATGTTACTTTGTGCTCACTACTAAATTACAAATCATTGTTAATTAAAATTGGATTTGATATACCTTGGGATCCGGGTGGATCCATTAATTGAGCACTATATGCCTAGCTTAATGGCGTTAAAGAAAGCCGCTGCCAGGGAGACAACCCAGAAGTTTTAGAGAGTCATATATTTCTGTTGTGTACTTTTATAAAGTTTAAAAATAAAAATAATGTGCCAAGATTTGCCTTTAGGATGGTTACATTGCTTGTTGGTTTGTGCGGTGCAAAACAGAAACTTTGGCTGTATTGCGCAATTTTACATCTTTTACTGGAACGTCAAACGGTTCTGAAACTTTTTGCAATGTCTTTCTATAAAAATTGTTTATTTTTCCTAATTTTTTCAGAAATTTTGAAGTACAGAAGTATGGTGAATGTCCAGATTACTACAGACTGTCCTGTTTAAGACAGATTCTATTTTTGATGCATAGTTTGCTTGTTTTGATGAAACTATCGATTTCTATCAGTGGATTAAGCCATGGAAAAGTTATATTACATTAGCTAAAATTCAAAAAAAATATGAATTGGTTTGCAACAGTACTTAGAGTAGTGATTTGCTTTATTATACTAACAAATCTTACCGAGCTTTCTGTTGAGTTTTGTGTGGATGAAGTGTTCGAAGATCGAGGAGGTCTCGATGTGAGGAGAAGGAGGAGAGGCAAGAGCTCAAGCTTGGGGATGCCCAAGGCACCCCAAGTAAATATTCAAGGGGACTCAAGCGTCTAAGCTTGGGGATGCCCCGGAAGGCATCCCATCTTTCTTCAACAAGTATCGGTATGTTTCCGGATTCATTTCGTTCATGCGATGTGTGCAAATCTTGGAGCGTCTTTTACATTTAGTTTTCACTTTTCTTTGATGTACCATGCTGGTTTGAGATATTCCGTGGTTGATTTATAGAATGCTCTTTGCACTTCACTTATATCTTTTGAGTATGGCTTTATAGAATGCTTCATGTGCTTCACTTATATCATTTGAAGTTTGGATTGCCTGTTTCTCTTCACATAGAAAACGTCCATTTGTAGAATGCTCTTTTGCCTCACTTATATTTGTTAGAGCGTGGGCATACCTTTTGTAGAAAGAATTAAACTCTCTTGCTTCACTTATATCTATTTAGAGAGATGACAGGAATTGGTCATTCACATAGTTAGTCATAAAATCCTACATAAAACTTGTAGATCACTGAATATGATATGTTTGATTCCTTGCAATAGTTTTGCGATATAAAAATGGTGATATTGGAGTCATGCTAGTGGGTAGTTGTGGATTGTAGAAATACTTGCATTGATGTTTGTGATTCCCATAGCATGCACGTATGGTGAACCGTTATGTAACGAAGTTGGAGCATGAGGTATTTATTGATTGTCTTCCTTATGAGTGGCGGTTGAGGACGAGCGATGGTCTTTTCCTACCAATCTACCCCCCTAGGAGAATGCGCGTAGTACTTTGTCTCGATGGCTAATAGATTTTTGCAATAAGTAGGTGAGTTCTTTATGACTATTGTTGAGTTCATGGAATATACGCACTCTCACTCTTCCATCATTGCTAGCCTCTTCGGTACCGTTGAGGGAGTCCTGGATTAAGGGGTCCTTGGGCATCCGGCCTGTGTGACGTGGGCCGGACTATTGGGTCATGAAGATACAAGATAGAAGACTTCCTCCCATGTCCGGATAAGACTCTCCTTTACGTGGAAGGCAAGCTAGGTGGCCGGATATACTATTTCCTTTCTATGTAACCGACTTTGTATAACCCTAGGCACCCCCGGTGTCTATATAAACTGGAGGGTTTAGTCCGTAGAGGCAATCATAATCATATAGGCTAGACTACTCGGGTTTTAGCCATTACGATCTCGTGGTAGATCAACTCTTGTAACCCCCATTGTCGGAGTAAATGGCCATGGGTAGCCATACCGACTACCCCTGGCTCTTCGGAAAATTTATCAGGCCTTTGGGCCTTCAAGCACTCCAAGCTTTTGGGCCGCCTTCCCTGGCCGGCTACCACTAAAGCCAACTCCCGGAAGGTGACCCAGCCACACCGACTCCTCCCCAGGACGACTACGGGGTGGCCGACTCCAAGAAGCCGACCAGGAAGGACGCCGACTCCTAGGAGCCGGCCAAGATCACAACCACCCCTCCATAACGGCGACGTGACGGGGTGTGGCCACAGTGCGGCTCATGACCCCCGAAGCCCGAGGCGGGCATGGCTACAGGAGGCCGTACGGGAGGGACGTCTCCCGTGCGGCTCGGCACTGTAGCCACGCTAGCCTCGATGTCATCCACGACCCACTCCTGTACGGCCCAAGGACTGCGGGCCCCTTCAGCCAGAGAGAGGCGTGAAGGCGGCCCGACTTTTCCTAGTCGGCCAAGAGTATGGCCGGCCTCCAGAAGCCGGCTACTCCCTTCCTCGAAGCAGGAGCCCCATTAAGGAGACAAGACGAGGTGAGGCTACAGTGATAGCCCCCGAGGCGGCTCACTGTAGCCACGCTCACCTCGACTAAGCCCTCATCATCAGAGGCGCGGCTACAGTAAGCAGCCGCCGACAAAACCCTAGGCGGTGGGACCGGCCTGTCGACCAAGTAGCCGGCAGCCGGCGGGACCCAGCAGCCGGCGGAGAAGCCGGCGAGCGTAGACACTGACGGCTGGGACCAGTTCCCAGTTGGATTACCATTGTACCCCCGGGGGGTAGGCCTATATAAACCCCCCGGAGCACCCATGCAAAGGGTTGGCTTCTAGGTTAACACCCACGCATAGCACACACACCATAGATAGAGAGAAGCGAGAGCTAGCCTCGTTCTTCTTCTCCCTTGATCTCAACAGCTCTAGGAGCGATTGTAGCTACCCTTTATCGATCTAGTAATCATGCGGAGACCCCGCACAGCAGGACTAGGGGTGTTATCTCCTCGGAGAGCCCCGAACCTGGGTAAGATTCGCCGGCGTGCATGTCTTCGCCTCATCCCGTTTCCGGGCATCGGCGATGTTTTATTGGCTCCCACAATGATAAGCCATCCCTTGGCATATGTCGCACCAACCACCCGACATTTGGCGCCCACCGTGGGGCCAGGTGCACCGTTGTCCGGAGACCTGTTCTGGACGGGAACCCTCTTCCTTCCCCGCGAGCGCAGCCAGCCTGCTACGCCCAACGGCGTTTGCCCCGACGCGCTGCAAGGCGTCGACGACGCCTGCGCAGCGAGCCGCCTCGCCGATCTGCTTGGCGAGACTCGCATCTCCGACGAGCCTGCGTCCGATGCAGGCACCGACTACCCCGAGAGCCGCCTCGTCAGCCTCCTCGACCAACTTCACGTCTCCAGCGAGCCCGCTGCGGACATGGAGTCGGTCGGCTCCACCGACCCGATGCTCATCGACTCCGACACCGCGTCGCTCGACGCCTACCCCTCCGACGTGGTGGTCTTCGACGACCCCCTCCCTCGAGCTGACAGCGGCAGCAGCGCTGTCACTGAAGTGCTGGTCATCAGCCACGTCTCCAACTCGGGCGAGAACGCCCGCGACGCTCAGCAAGCGGCGATGCAAGACCTCTCCGTCCCCATCCCGGCGGACGCCGACGCCGAGACCCTGGAGCACGCCGCCTTGCCCTCATCGCGGAGGGCAAGAAGATAGCCTCGATGAGACGCCTCACCGAGGCCCACCAGCGCGAAGTCGACCGCGCCGCCTTCGGGACGCCGCCGCCTAGCGGCCCGAGCCGAGCTGGCTTCGTCCAGAAGCGCGGCGCAGCCATTGCCAGCATGCTGGGCGCAGATCGCCCCGTCTACGCCACCCCGCTCGAGAACCTGCGAGCCGCTCAGGCGGCAGCAGAGGAGCTCAATGGGCTGGGAGCCGATGAGCTCCCTTACATGACAAGACGGATCCAGCAGCTGATCGACGCGGCTGCAGAACGGCACGAAGCCGGCGCCCGAGCTGATAGCCATCCCCCGCGCCGGGAGCACGCCGCGACGTCCCGCTCGCCGACTGCGAGCGGTGCGCGCCAGAAGAAAGACAAGGAGCCGGCTGCCAGCCGCAGCCGGACTCGCATTACCATCGAGCGCGACGCGGATGGCCGCCCTCGAGCTGTAGAGCACCAGGGAAACCTGCCTCCTCCCCCGCCTCGAAGAGAAAGACGCCTCACTCCACCGCCTGTCACCCATCCGACTCTTGGCGACCGACTCGGCCGCCGAGAAGGAGTCGGCGAAAACGACGCCCGCCACAGGATCGACCGCCTTGCTCGATCCTTGGCGCTAGAAGAAGAAGACGATGTCGGCCCGCCATGCTTTGGCCCCCGCATCCGCGACGAGCCCTTCCCCAAAGGGTTCTCGCTCCCCAGAGACACACCCAAGTACAACGGCTCGGTGAAGCCGGAAGATTGGCTCATCGACTACTCCACAACCGTCAGCATCGCCAACGGCAATCGGCGCGTCGCCGTGAAGTACGTCCCCTTGATGCTGCAAGGCACGGCGCGCACATGGCTCAACAGCCTCAAGCCCTACAGCATCAACAGCTGGCTGGACTTCACCGAAGTTTTCGTCCGCAACTTCACCAGCACCTACAAGCGGCCTCCCAAGCCTCGCCAGCTCTCCCTCTGTGTCCAGGGGCCCAATGAGTCGACCAGGCCTCGCCGACTACCTCACGCGATGGCCCGAGCTCCGCAACTCCTGCGAGGGAGTGCACAAGGTCCAGGCCATCGAGTATTTCACTGCCGGGTGCCGAGAGGGCACTCTCCTCAAGCACCGACTCCTCTGCGATGAGCCGGCTACCCTCGATGAGTTGCTAATCACCGCCGACAAGTATGCCACTGCCGACTCCTCCATGAAGACCGAGCTCCGAGTGGACGCCTCGGGGAAGGTAGTTGCTCCGGCTCCCAAGACGCCGGCTGGCGACCCTAACCGGCGCCCCTACCAGAACGACCACAAGCGCAAGGGCCCCATGCCGACTTCCTCCAGTCGGCAGGTGGCCACCATTGAAGACGAGCAGCCCGAAGAGCGGCCCGCTCCCAAGAAGAAGGGTGGACGGCGCCTTGGCAGCCGTCTTTCTCCTACGAACAAGCACTCGATGCTCCCTGCAAGTTCCACAGCGGCGCGAAGCCGTCCAACCATACGACACGGAAATGCCACTGGCTCACCCGCATCACCAAGGGCGAAGGGATGGTGCCGCCTCCGCCTCCCGGCCCGCCGCCTCCAGCTCCCCAGCAGCCGGCGGCCCGGCCGGCAGTCGGCGCCATCCAAGACGAGTTCCCCGAAGCGCACGACGCCTACGTCGTCTTCACAAGTCAAGTCGACGACAAGCGCAGCCGACGCCGGCAGCACCAAGAAGTAAACGCAGTCGCCTCTAGCACCGCCGAGTTCATGCACTGGTCGGAAAAGCCCATCAGCTGGAGCCAGGCCGACCACCCAGAGGTGATGCCTTCGCCTGGCTCCTATGCTATGGTCTTGGACGTCACCCTTGCGACGGAGAGGCGAGCTGCCAGATTTTCCCGCGTCCTGATAGACGGCGGAAGCAGTATCAACATACTGTACCGCGATACCATGGACAAGCTGAACATCAAAGCAAAGCAGCTCATGCCGAGCCGCACCGTCTTCCATGGTATCGTACCCGGCCTATCTTGCTCTCCAATCGGCAAGATCAAAATGGATGTTCTCTTCGGAGACAAAGATCACTTTCGCCGGGAAGCAATATGGTTCGAGGTGGTGGATTTGGAGAGCCCCTATCATGCACTGCTTGGCCGACCTGCGTTGGCCAAGTTCATGGCTGTGCCCCACTACGCCTACCTGAAGATGAAGATGCCGAGCTCGAAGGGGATCATCACGGTAGCCGGCGACTACAAGAAGTCCATCGAGTGTGCCATGGCCAGCAGCCGGCTGGCCGAGTCCCTCGTGGTGGCCGAAGAGAAGAAGATGTTGGAGCGGGTTGTGGCCATGGCCGGCAAGCAGCCGGCCTTGTCCCCCAACCCCAAGGACTGTGATGCGCAGGGCTCCTTCCAGCCTGCCAAAGAGACGAAGAAGATACCTCTAGACCCGGAGCACCCGGAGAGGTTCGCCGTGATTGGGGCGAACTTGGACAGTAAATAGGAAGGCGAGCTCGTCGACTTCCTCCGTGAGAATCGAGACATCTTTGCATGGTCCCCAAAGGACATGCCGGGTGTCCCGAAGGATTTCGCCGAGCACAAATTACATGTCCGAGCTGATGCGAAGCCGGTCAAGCAACCCCTCCGCCGACTATCAGAAGAGAAGCGAAGAATCGTGGGAGAAGAGATAGCCCGGCTCCTTGCAGCCGGCTTCATCATGGAAGTGTTCTTTCCAGAATGGCTTGCCAATCCAGTTCTGGTTTTGAAGAAGAATAACAAGTGGCGCATGTGTATAGACTACACAAGTTTGAACAAGGCCTGCCCAAAGGATCCGTTTGCTTTGCCACGGATTGACCAAGTGATAGACTCCACAGCCGGATGCGAGCTGTTAAGTTTTTTGGATGCATACTCAGGGTATCATCAGATCAAGTTGGACCCGGCTGACCGCCTGAAGACTGCCTTCATCACACCCTTTGGAGCTTTCTGCTACCTGACAATGACATTCGGCTTGAGAAACGCCGGTGCCACTTTTCAGCGTTGCATGCAGAAATGTCTCTTGAAACAACTCGGCAGAAATGCCCACGTCTACGTAGACGACATTGTGGTGAAGACAGAGAAGCGCGGTACCTTGCTGGAAGACCTGAAGGAAACATTTGCCAACTTGCGCCGATTCCAGATCAAGCTCAACCCCGAGAAGTGCGTGTTCGGAGTGCCAGCCGGCCAGCTGCTAGGCTTCCTGGTCTCCGAACGCGGCATTGAGTGCAACCCTGTCAAGATCAAGGCCATCGAGAGGATGGAGATTCCCACCAAGCTGCGAGATGTGCAGAAGTTCACTGGCTGCTTAGCCTCCCTGAACCGTTTTATCAGCCGACTAGGAGAGAAGGCTCTCCCCCTGTACCGACTCATGAAGAAGTCCACTCACTTTGAGTGGAATGATCAAGCCGACCAAGCCTTCCATGAGTTGAAGAAAATGTTGACCACTCCGCCTGTCCTGGCTGCGCCGACTGAGAAGGAGCCCATGCTCCTCTACATCGCCGCGACAAGCCGAGTCGTCAGCACTGTTGTTGTGGTCCAGCGCCCGGAGGAAGGCCGAGCCCAGCTGGTCCAGAGGCCGGTCTACTATCTCAGCGAAGTACTGTCCAGCTCAAAGCAAAACTACCCGCACTACCAGAAGATGTGCTATGGGGTGTACTTCGCTGCCAAGAAATTGAAGCCCTACTTCCAAGAGCACCCCATCACGGTCGTGTGCACTGCCCCGCTCGCCGAGATCATAGGCAGCCGGGATGCATCCGGCCGGGTGGCCAAATGGGCCATTGCCTTGGCGCCCTACACGATTTTCTATCAACCCCGCACCGCCATCAAGTCGCAAGCATTGGCCGACTTCCTCGTCGACTGGGCCGAGACCCAGTACTTACCGCCGGCTCCCGACTCTACCCATTGGCGGATGCACTTTGACGGGTCCAAGATGCGCACCGGCTTGGGAGCCGGCATCGTCCTCACCTCTCCCAAAGGCGACAAGCTCAAGTACACGCTGCAGATCCACTTCGCCGCCTCCAACAACGTGGCCGAGTACGAGGCGCTCGTACATGGGCTCCGGCTAGCCAAAGAACTCGGCATACGCCGGATCCTGTGCTACGGCGACTCAGACTTGGTGGTCCAGCAATCATCTGGCGACTGGGACGCCAAGGACGCGAACATGGCGAGCTACCGTTTCCTCGTCCAGCAGATGAGTGGATACTTCGAAGGGTGCGAGTTCCTTCACGTGCCAAGGGCCGACAACGACCAAGCAGATGCCCTAGCATGGATCGGCTCCACCCGACAAGCCATACCGACTGGCGTCTCCCTCCAGCGCCTCCTCAAGCCGTCCATCAAGCCGTCTCCAGAGTCGGATTCCATCTTCGTACCGCCTGCGCCAGAAACAGCCGGATCCGGCTCAAGAAATCCCGCAGGCGGCACGGGGACTTCGACGACTGCCCCGGGGACTGATGTAGTCGCACCCGGCCCAGGGACTTCAGAACCCGGCCCGGGGACTGCAGCAGTCGGCCCGGGGACTACAACGACACGAGAAGCGGTGGTCGACTCCAATGCAACACCCAACCCATCCACCCGAGTCATGGTGGCCACATTAACAACAGAAGAAGTCACAGCTCCCTCATGGGCCCGGCCCATCCTCAAGTTCCTAGTCAGCAGAGAGCTGCCGGCTGATGAGATCGCAGCAAGACTAGTGCAACAACGAGCCGCAGCATACACAATAATCAACAGGGAGCTCGTGAAGCGCAGCGTCACTGGAGTCTTCCAGCGTTGCGTCGAGCCAGAAAAAGGAGTGGCAATCCTCAAAGACATCCACCAAGGCGAATGCGGCCATCACGCCGCCTCAAGATCCCTCGTGGCCAAGGCTTTCCGCCATGGGTTCTTCTGGCTGACTGCCTTGGAGGATGCTAAAGAAATAGTCAAGAGCTGCAGAGGATGTCAAGTCTTCAGTTCCAAACAACACCTGCCGGCTTCTGCCCTCAAGACCATTCCCCTCACCTGGCCTTTTGCCGTCTGGGGACTGGACATGGTGGGCCCTTTCAAGACAGCCCACGGTGGCTTGACACATCTACTCGTTGCGGTGGACAAGTTCACAAAGTGGATTGAAGCCAAGCCAATTAAGAAGCTGAACGGGCCGACTGCCGTGACATTCATCACCGACATCACTACTCGGTACGGCGTGCCGCACAGCATCATCACTGACAACGGCACGAACTTCGCCAAAGGCGCACTGGCACGTTTCTGCGCGATGCAGGGCATCCGACTGGACTTAGCGTCCGTTGCCCACCCGCAGTCAAACGGCCAGGTCGAGCGAGCAAATGGACTTATCCTCTCCGGCATCAAGCCCCGACTGGTTGTACCACTGGAGCGATCGGCCGGCTGCTGGCTCGAAGAGCTGCCGGCTGTCCTCTGGAGTCTGCGCACTACACCCAACAAGTCAACCGGCTTCACTCCATTCTTCCTTGTGTACGGTGCTGAGGCTGTCATCCCAACAGACATCGAGTTCGACTCGCCTTGGATCACCATGTACACGGAGGAGGAAGCCAAAGAAGCAAGAGAAGACGGCGTCGACCTACTGGAAGAAGGCCGGCTATTAGCCCTCAGTCGGTCCGCCATCTACCAACAAGGCCCGCGCCGCTACTACAACCGCAAGGTCAAGCCAAGATCCTTCCAAGAGGGCGACCTTGTGCTCCGGCTGATCCAGCGAACAGCCGGCCAGCACAAGCTCTTGGCCCCTTGGGAAGGCCCTTTCGTCGTCAGCAAGGCACTCGGCAACGACTCCTACTACTTGATCGACGCGCAAAAACCAAGAGCACGCAAGAGAGACGACTCCGGCAAGGAGTCGGAGCGACCATGGAACGCAAACCTCCTAAGACGATTTTACAGCTGAAAAGCAGTATGTATCACGCTATCCCTTTTGTATTAAGTACAAACCAACAGGCCCCCCGACCAGTACTCGGGGACTGCCTTTTTGTTCATCTATGAATGACGAGTATCATATCCATGAATGTATTATTACATTTTGAATTCTTGTCCGGCACCGGGTCCGACTAGTCGGCCCGGGGACTGGCCGCCTTGAGCTATATTCAAAGTTCTTCCCGAAGTCAGCAAAGTAGTGCGCCGGCTCCCAAGTCCTCTCTTGCTGAAAGTCGCAGCTCAAAGAACTGACTGTCCGACTAGCAAGAGAGAAGACAGAAAGGACGCCCACACGAAAAACGGCTAAGGAACAACTAACCTATATAGCAAAGAGACGGCCTCCAAATATGCCTGCCGGCTGTCAAAGCAGTCGGCCGGCCGGCTTCCTAAAAAACTTAGCTGAAGTCCGGCAGAGCTAAAAGTACTTCCCCCTCCCCAATCGGCCAGGCACTCCCCGACCACAGATTGCAGAGCAACTGTTTGACTGGGGTGGCGGCAACCAAGGGAGGGCGGCAAAGGAAAAAAGCAGAAGGACAAAAAGGAAAAGTACAAGGAAAGACCGATTGCATAACTTATATACATAAAGCCGCCCACAGGCTGGCAACAGACTTGAGTTTGAATACACCCAGTGGGTGGAACTGTGCAGACTTAACCAAACATTGTTCAAAAGTAACAAGACAGGAAAACAAAACAAAGAAGACTAAGGCGCGACAGGAAAGCCGAGCTGGTCGGTGAAGGCGGCCTCACCGGCTGAAGGAGTGGCCGCCTAACTGGTCCCGGCTTGACCACCTCCCGCGGCAGGAGACGCACTCGCACGCGACGTAGTGCTGGAGGCGCGGTGAGGCTGGCCGGCTACTCCGCCAGCCGGCTCGGCGTCTTCACCCTCCTCCTCCTCCTCTTCGCCCTCGTCGCTGGAGTCGATCTCCTCCGCCGAGTCCTCGCCGTACACCGGGTCCAGCCCGAACCAAACTTCCGGCTGGGCAACTCCATTGTCGTCCACCTCGGGGGCGAAGACGTTGGTGTCGGTGTAGTCGGCGATCGCTGAAGCCCGCCGAATGATGGTCGGCCGCGCCAGCTCCAGCTCCGTGTCGGCTTGCTGCCGCCAGGTAGCCAGCTGGTCCAGGTTCATGCCGGGATACCAGGCCTTGACGAACTCCAGCGCCCGCCTGGCGCCGGAGCGAGCTGCTGACGCCTTCCAAGCCTCGAAGCGGCCGACTGCCACCTCCAGCCAATCGGCGGTCCGACTGGGGGTGCGAGGGACCACTTGGCCGGGCCAGAGGGCGGCCAAGACCTGCGATCCCGCGCGCTGAAGCCGGCGGAGCAGCCTGTGAGCCGGCTGGATGCGAGCCTGGATCGCCAGGAGCTCTTCTTCCAGCGAGCGGCCGGCGGTTGGCGAGATCTCGAAGCCGGCTTGCCTCTTCGCCTGGCGACGGGCTTCGATGGCCTGGTTGGCGGCAGTTGAGTAGCCAGGGAAGTACTCTGCGCGAAGGAGAAAAGAAAAGAAAAACACCGAAATCAGAAAAACAAGCCAAAGTGGCAGATGGCAAGAAAGGACGAAGGGGTAGACGACTTACCGTCAACTAGATCCTGATTCTGGCCATAGCCGGAGACCAGAGTCTGCCTGGCCTCTGCCCAGCCGGCCGCCTCCGTCTCGAACTCGGCCTGGAGGGTAGCTTCGCGATCCTGCGTAGCCTTCAGCGCCGCCTTGTGGCCTTCCTCCTGGTCGGCCAGCTTCTTGACCAGGCGGTCGCGCTCCTGCACCAAGGCGGCGAGCTCCACGTCCTTGGCACGAAGACCAGTCTGGGACTCCCCCAATTGTGCCCTCAGACCGGCGTTGGCCGCTGCAGAGATAGAAGAAGAAGAACAATGAGAAATCATCAAGGAAGATCCGAGCCGACTGCTCAGCAGTCGGCCCGAATCTCGGGGACTACACCCAGTGGGTGCGCTGACGCGCCCCCACATGAGATAAAGATCAAGTCACATACCTCGGCTCTCAGTAAGATCGGCGGTCTTCTGGGTCAGCTCCCGAGCCTGGGAGTTGAAGACGGCCGCTCGGAGGTTGTGGTAGTCCTGCAAGACGGACAGAAGACCGAAGTGAGAACAAAAGCAGCAAAGACAAAATCTCCAAGAAGTTCCAAGCCGCCTGCTCAGCAGCCGACTCGGAACTCGGGGACTACACCCAGTGGGTGCGCTGACGCGCCCCCACGAGAGAAATCAAGATCAAGAAGAGAAATCAAGATCAAGAAAGAACAAGATAGGAATGCTAACCCGGATGGCTACCCGCGTTGCGAGGAATTCGTCGGTGAACTGCCTCAGCGCCGCGGCTTGGCTTTGGAGCCGGGTCCGGACGTCTTGTGCAGTGACGTTCACCACGGCTGTTTCTCCGCCCGGCGTCCACCCCGAGGTAGCGCTGGCCGCCTCCGCGTCTCGGGCCGACGAGCTGGAGCCCACGGCTGGCTGTGGCTCCGACGCAGCCTTCTGCGGCTCCGACGCGGCCTTCCCTGCACGCCGACTTGGCGGAACCTGGACCGCCACCTCAGCTCCCGCGGCCAGCTCGCCCTCCGCCGACTGTGCGGGCGCAGGCTGGCCGCCTTGGGCCGCCCTAGTCAGAGGAGTCGGCCCCGGCACCTCCCCCAAGATGATGACGTCGTCGCCGCTTCCTCCCAGCCCCGGCTGGGAACCGCTGGCTCCCCCTGGCGAGGGATCCACGTCCCCTGGCGCCATGGTGCGCAGGGGGGTGACCATCAAAGCGTCCCCTGCCGCCGCCGCCGCCTCGGCCTCGGCCTCTGCCTGGGCCTTGGCTACGGCCTCGGCGAGCGCCTTTGCCGCCTCCTCCTCCCGAGCTGCCTAGGCGGCGGCTGCCCTCCGTGCCTCCGCCTCCCGCGCTTCCTGCTCCTCCCGCACCTCCCGCGCGTTCCATTCCGTCGCCTCCAGGAGGGCGGCGCGGGGATCTACGCGGCGGGTGGTGCTCCCAGAGCCCCCTGGCGACTCGACGACGGAGCCGGCAGCCGCCCGCTCAAGTGACAGCGGAGCTCTGACTGTTGAAAAAGAAGACGAAGGTTCAAGAACCACCCAAGAAAAGAAAGAAGGAGAGTACATAGAAAGAGAGAACTTACGCCGACACAGTCTGCGGCTGCTTCACCACTTTGCGGAAGCGAGCCGCCTTCACGGCCGCCTCTTCCCGCCTGGTGGCTGCCGCCCCACCCCTAGGCTTCTTCGTCCGGCTGCCGAACATGCCCTCGGCGGCGCGACGTTTCTGGCCTCTACCCCGAGCAGGCTGCGCGCCGGAGGAGCCCGCGCCGCGTCCGGATGCCGGCTGGCGGTGCGGGACGGTTTCGGCTTCGTCCTCGTCCGGCCAGTCGTCGAAGGTAGCGGTGAACCCGGAGCCGCCTGCTTCGCCGCCGGCTTGGCCACCGGCCGGCTCGACGGCATCCTCCATATGGACCGCCCCCAGGTCGGGGTCCTCCTGGTCGTGTTCGGTCCGGTCGGGGACGAAGCGGCGCTCCACGTTTGTCCCGCCGGCCGGCCGAAGCAGAGGACTCTGTCAAAAGAGCAAGCCGACTGAGTTAGAGTCGGCCCAGAGGAACTCGGCGACAAAGCTGAGAGAGAGAGAGAGAAAAAGAGACGAGGGGAGCGTACCGTAGGCGGAGGATTGGCAGGGCTATATGGCTCCTTGCCGAATTGCCAGTCTTCGGAAAGTTGGCAGTTGGCGAGGTAATTCACCATGTCGGCGGCGTCGTGCTGCGGCATCTCCTGGGTGCACATTCGGCTCGGATCGAGCTGGCCGCTCATCTGACAGATCAGATGAGGCCGGCTCTGGAGCGGAAGGACCCGGCGCGTGACGAACGCGGCCAGGAGGTCGGGCCCCGTCAGGCCCTCCGACTGGACCATCACCCGCAGGCGGGCGATGGCGGCGTTTCCTCCCTGCGACAGCGTCACGGCCCGGAAGGACCACTGGGGCAGCCTGCCCGCCGGTGGGCCGGCTACGTAGGCCGGCAAGTTGAGGTAGTCGCCCCGGGGAGCGATGCTCCGCACGTAGAAGTATGACTTCTGCCACTTCTTCACCGATTGGATCAGTGTGATGATGGGGAAGGGGTTGTCGGCGCCTGATCTCCGCGACGCGATGAAGGCGTCGGTCTGAGCCGGCACGCCCCGCACGCGCGTGCCTAGCTTCGACTAGAAGAACTCCCTCCAGAGCTCGAGGGTGGGGAGGACGCCAAGATATCCCTCGCACAGGGTGACGAAGGCCGACAGCAGCACCACCGCGTTGGGGGTGAGGTGGTGCGGCTGGAGCTGATAGAATTCCAGCCGGCAGCGGAAGAAGGCGCTCACTGGCAGGCCGAAGCCGCGCAGGAAGTGCGAGCGGAAGACCACTTGCAATAGTTTTGCGATATAAAAATGGTGATATTGGAGTCATGCTAGTGGGTAGTTGTGGATTGTAGAAATACTTGCATTGATGTTTGTGATTCCCGTAGCATGCACGTATGGTGAACCGTTATGTAACGAAGTTGGAGCATGAGGTATTTATTGATTGTCTTCCTTATGAGTGGCGGTTGAGGACGAGCGATGGTCTTTTCCTACCAATCTACCCCCCTAGGAGAATGCGCGTAGTACTTTGTTTTGATGGCTAATAGATTTTTGCAATAAGTAGGTGAGTTCTTTATGACTAATGTTGAGTTCATCGATTATACGCACTCTCACTCTTCCATCATTGCTAGCCTCTTCGGTACCGTTGAGGGAGTCCTGGATTAAGGGGTCCTTGGGCATCCGGCCTGTGTGACGTGGGCCGGACTATTGGGTCATGAAGATACAAGATAGAAGACTTCCTCCCATGTCCGGATAAGACTCTCCTTTACGTGGAAGGCAAGCTAGGTGGCCGGATATACTATTTCCTTTCTATGTAACCGGCTTTGTATAACCCTAGGCACCCCCGGTGTCTATATAAACTGGAGGGTTTAGTTCGTAGAGGCAATCATAATCATATAGGCTAGACTACTAGGGTTTTAGCCATTACGATCTCGTGGTAGATCAACTCTTGTAACCCCCATTGTCGGAGTAAATGGCCACGGTAGCCATACCGACTACCCCTGGCTCTTCGGAAAATTTATCAGGCCTTTGGGCCTTCAAGCACTCCAAGCATTTGGGCCGCCTTCCCTGGCCGGCTACCACTAAAGCCGACTCCCGGAAGGCGACCCAGCCTCGCCGACTCCTCCCCAGGACGACTACGGGGTGGCCGACTCCAAGAAGCCGACCAGGAAGGACGCCGACTCCTAGGAGCCGGCCAAGATCACAACCACCCCTCCATAACGGCGACGTGACGGGGTGTGGCCACAGTGCGGCCCATGACCCCCGAAGCCCGAGGCGGGCATGGCTATAGGAGGCCGTACGGGAGGGACGTCTCCCGTGCGGCTCGGCACTGTAGCCACGCTAGCCTCGACGTCATTCACGACCCACTCCTGTACGGCCCAAGGACTGCGGGCCCCTTCAGCTAGAGAGAGGCGTGAAGGCGGCCCGGCTTTTCCTAGTCGGCCAAGAGTATGGCCGGCCTCCAGAAGCCGGCTACTCCCTTCCTCGAAGCAGGAGCCCCATTAAGGAGACAAGACGAGGTGAGGCTACAGTGATAGCCCCCGAGGCGGCTCACTGTAGCCACGCTCACCTCGACTAAGCCCTCATCATCAGAGGCGCGACTACAGTAAGCAGCCGCCGACAAAACCCTAGGCGGTGGGACCGGCCTGTCGACCAAGTAGCCGGCAGCCGGCAGGACCCACCAGCCGGCGGGACCCAGCAGCCGGCGGAGAAGCCGGCGAGCGTAGACACTGACGGCTGGGACCAGTTCCCAGTCGGATTACCATTGTACCCCCGGGGGGTAGGCCTATATAAAGCCCCCGGAGCACCCATGCAAAGGGTTGGCTTCTAGGTTAACACCCACGCATAGCACACACACCATAGATAGAGAGAAGCGAGAGCTAGCCTCGTTCTTCTTCTCCCTTGATCTCAACAGCTCTAGGAGCGATTGTAGCTACCCTTTATCGATCTAGTAATCATGCGGAGACCCCGCACAGCAGGACTAGGGGTGTTATCTCCTCGGAGAGCCCCGAACCTGGGTAAGATTCGCCGGCGTGCATGTCTTCGCCTCATCCCGTTTCCGGGCACCGGCGACGTTTTATTGGCTCCCACAATGATAAGCCATCCCTTGGCATATGTCGCACCAACCACCCGACACCCATACTCATCAATATTAATCAAGCCGGACGTAGGGTATTACCTCCATCAAGAGGGCCCGAACCTGGGTAAAACTTCGTGTCCCTTGTCTCCAGTTACCATCAACCCCGGACGCATAGTTCAGGACCCCCTACCTGAGATCCGCCGGTTTTGACATCGACATTGGTGCTTTCAGAGAAGAAAAAGGACAAACTCAAGCCCAAGTGGGAGGGTCCCTCCATCATAGATGAAGCTCTCACTGGAGGAGCGTACCGCCTGCGTGACGCATCGGACATCCGCTTAGAGCCGAACCCATGGAATGCCGCCAGACTCCAAAGATTCTACGCCTAGAGCCGGACTCTTTGTTCGTCTTCTTCTCCCTTTGTTTCCATTATTTTCTTTTTTCTCTCTTTAATTTTTCCGTTTAGCTCTTTAGCTCTTGTGTGGCCAAACCACACACCTATGATGTGCACATCCTTAAATGTATACACTCATAATACCTGGGGGCTTCTTTTACAGAAGCTTATTATTATTTTCCGAGCATCAAGCTCAACACATATGTGTCCTGTTCCGCATATGTACCTTTTCTTCGCCATTATATGCATCGTTATGACTTAAGTTTTGGCCAAGCTGGGTTGCCTGGCTCCTGTGCTTATGCCCTACGTTCCCGTTTGTTCGGCTAGGGCATAAAGGGAGGACCTCTGCGATTGTTACTGCCAGGTCATCTGGACGTGTACCTCAGACTGGGTGAAGCCGAAAGCTAGCGTTCTTAAGGGAATATTCGGTCAGCGGACTAAAGACGAGTTACACTCATTACACTATGAACCCCCAGATGTCACTCACACTGCGATTTTTTTCAATCATAGTTCGGACATGCATACTAACGCATATTCGCCCAGGGAAAGGAACCCTTAACGGAACTATTCTCCCTGGAAGATGTTTCTTACAATTACAATGTAATATAACATAACTAGCCGGATACAACTTGTCTGTTCAAGCAACTATGACCCCTACGCCTGGTTTCCACGCATGCCCCGGTTTATATTACTGAGTGGGTATTCGGAAACACTCCGAGCCTTCGGGTCCAGAGGTCGAAGCAAAAAGGTCTACCATGACAATCATTTTATAATCCAGCTAGGGACAAATTTGTTAATTGAAGTACATAGTCATTTAGACTCAAAAACTTCTTCCTCTATGCCGTCTAACAGGCTGTCTAGCTTACAATCCTGTTGGGAATATGTGGATGCTATCTTTACTTGGTCATATACCAAACTAACTGGAATTTCTTTTCCATCTGACCCCTTAGGTCCGACCCGGGCCATATGATTCGGATCGAGCTTGGTATACTGTGTTTTTACCATGGCCTAGGCCTCTCGCGCACCTTCTCGGCAAGCTGATATCTTCCATAATCGGAAGCGCCCCCGAGCTCCCTGGAATAGCTTCAGAAGCTCCCCCATACTTCCTGGAGGAGAGGCGAATGGCCACAAACCTTTGGCAATGCTCCGCATTGCTTGCCGAGCTCGCTCATGCAATTGGGACAGCTCTTGCAGAAGGTCGCCTTGAGAGCCGGACATTTCCTCTTCGGGACGGCTAGTTAGCTTACCTGCAGACATCAATCTGTCAGATCATTTCTTCGCTGAAATGCATAAAGGTGAGGTCAAAAACATACTGAATGTGCCTCCTTGTAGCCTCCTATTCTTCTTGACGGTGTCAGCTAGCTGGGCTCGAACATCTTTTAGTTCTTCGCCCAGCCGGGTATTGGAATCCTGCAGTTTGTTCTTTTCATCCTTGACCCGCGTCAGCACACGTTCTCCTGCTGCATGTTGCCTTCTGGCCTCTTGTTCACCAGCCTGGGTGACCTTCAGTTTCTCTCTCAGTTGCTCTAATGATTCTGTCAGCGGAAACACAACAGTATTAATATTACTGGTATATGATTATACTTTTTCTGATGGGGAGAAACATTACCAGGCAGTGCCTCCTTGGATTTTTCCAATTCGGCGGTAACCGCACTTAGCTGGGTCTGAAAATTTTCCAGCTTTTGAGACAACATACTATTCTTCTTCGTAAGTGCCTGATTATACAATGATCCTTAAATCAGTTGTATCAACTACTTTAAGTCTCGGGGGCTACTGGTATATGATTATCAAATCTACACTTACCCGCATATCTTTTAGATGCTGGTCCGTGGCTCTAGTAAGTCCATCCCGAGCAGCTCAGATGTATGCATCGGCTGAGCTGAAGGCATTGAATTCCTCTTTTGAAAAGCCGGGGTCAAGGAGAGCGGCCCTCCGGCGACGATGATTCATGGCGCTCTCCACTTCAGAGTTCGTGATGGACATATCATCCGAATCCTCTGCAGAAGGACAGTCCAGCGCGACTCCCATGTCAGCCCCCGTCCTTAGGGCAGGGTCTGGAACCTGACTAGTGGAGGCGCGACCGGTAGGATCCCCGGACATAGTCCGGCGGACGCTCTTCCTGATAAAATGCGGCGGATAGTGTCACAATTTGATGTGACAACCAGGAGGCATGTTTAAAAAGAAAGCCATACCTCTTTGATAACGGTTCTGCTGTATTATCGTTCACCTTTCTCTTCAAAGATGTGCTCGGCGCGGGCACCGCTCTCCCCGGAGATGCCGCTAGTGCATGTTGTGGCGTCGAGTGCGTCCCCTTTGGAGCACGAAATAGTGCGGTGGGTGAGGCATAATAAGGAAGCTCTTTCGAAGAAGGTATCTCTTGATTACTTACATGTGAGGCAGGAAGGAGGCCGGGATAGTCGGCCACAATTGGCACACTTGTGCCATCATAGCTCACCTGGTAGGATACTCCCTTCTCGAGCTCCACAAATATGTCCGGATCCTCTTCGAATCCGGGGTCAAGATCCCGGTTGTGATCCTATGGCTGTGAGGCGGGGTTATGGATCCCCTCGGTAACCTTCCGCCATTCCTGTTATAAATAGATGGGTTAATGTCCATTAAAAGTGATTCAGGGAGAAGATTGAGTAAAGTGGTGGGATTTAGAGCTCACCCAGCTCGGAGGATTGTAGATGGAAAATCCATCGCGGCGTTTAAGACGAGCGAACTCCTCTTCCTCCCCTTTGTACAGTTCGGCCAATATTTTGACCAAAGTGGCGGGGGTGTCCAGACCCTTCCGACCGCAGCGTGAGGCGTCATCCTCCCAATTATAGCGCCACATGGGAAGCCCTCGGTATTGGAGTGGCTGGACCCCCCACACTATGGAAGTCGCCATCACCTCCATTATTAATAAACCGGACTGAGCAAGTGTCTTTATCTTGCCCATCAGTTGACGGACTTCCGCGCTATGTTCCTCCTCAAGGCTCTGAGGGCGCCAGCTGTGATGTTTCTTCAGTGGAGCATTTGAAAATTCGGGAAGGCCCATTCGAACTGGGTCAGGGAGAGCGACGTCCTCAATATAAAACCATTCTGAGGGCCATTCTTTGGGCGCCTTCTTCGGCGTGCCGGACAGGTATCCGGTCCCAGCTATGTGCCATACTACGGCACCGCCCAACTCGAATATCGACCCTTCTCGGTTGCGAGGGACGAGGCAGAATAGCTTCCTCCACAAATCAAAGTGGGCTTCACAGCCCAGGAAAAGCTCGCACAGGGCAACAAAACCCGCGATGTGCAGGATAGAGGCCGGTGTGAGGTTGTGCAGTTGGAAGCCGTAATACTCCAGGAGTCCATGGAGGAAAGGGTGGATTGGAAACCCGACGCCTCTCAACAAGTAAGATACGAAGCACACCCGTTCCCCCTAGTTGGATTAGGGAAATTTTCCGCCAGAACTTCGCCTGTGAAGGAGGTCAATCCTGCTCGAACAGGGACCGGATCCGCGGAGGGAAGGAATCCCTATGTTTGGAGCTTAACCAACTAGTCATGGGATGCAGAGCATCTCTCCCAATCGCCTTTTTCGGAGCTGTGAGGGCAGGAGGAGGAACTAGGGATGCTAGCCATGTCAAATGGTTTCTCTTGGCAAGACTCTGAGGGTTTTCCGCTGGGTGTGGAATGGATCTGAGATCCAACCCCTTTAAATAGAGGCCTTTCTTATGTGGCCGGAGGGGGGTTATGCAAAAGTACCCCGACCTCTCGTATTCGCTCGATGCGTGGAAGTAGAAGGTGTGGAGGCACCGAAGCCGATGGGTGCGACATTAAATGGAGGGCCGAATACAGCTCTTTAAGTCAGGTACTTTGAAGTGATCGGAGGAGGAACCCGCCTTGCAATGCCGAAGACAATCTGCGTGCCGGACACCTCATCATTGAAGCCTGGTTCGGGGGCTACTCAGGGAGTCCTGGATTAAGGGGTCCTCGGGCATCCGACCTGTGTGACGTGGGCCGGTCTATTGGGCCATGAAGATACAAGATAGAAGACTTCCTCCCGTGTCCGGATAAGACTCTCCTTTACGTGGAAGGCAAGCTAGGTGGCCGAATGTACTATTTCCTTTCTATGTAACTGACTTTGTATAACCCTAGGCACCCCCGGTGTCTATATAAACTAGAGGGTTTAGTCCGTAGAGGCAATCATAATCATATAGGCTAGACTTCTAGGGTTTTAACCATTACGATCTTGTGGTAGATCTACTCTTGTAACCCCCATACTCATCAATATTAATCAAACAGGACGTAGGGTATTACCTCCATCAAGAGGGCTCGAACCTGGGTAAAACTTCGTGTCCCTTGTCTCCTGTTACCATCAACCTTAGACGCACAGTTCGGGTCCCCCTACCCGAGATCCGCCGGTTTTGACACCGACAACCGTGCATTGCCCTTTCTCACCTGGAGAGTCGGTGCAAACTTCGCCGGTGCATCCAAACCCCATGATATGATACACTCTATCACACATAAGCCTCCTTATATCTTCCTCAAAACAGCCACCATACCTACCTATCATGGCATTTCCATAGCCATTCCGAGATATATTGCCATGCAACTTCCATCATCATCATATACATGACTTGAGCATTCATTGTCATATTGCTTTGCATGATCGTAAGATACCTAGCATGCTGTTTTTCATGGCTTGTCCATTTCTTGACATCTTTGCTACGCTAGATCATTGCACATCCCGGTACACCGCCAGAGGCATGCATATATAGTCATATTTTGTTCTAGTATCGAGTTGTAATATTGAGTTTTAAGTAAATAGAAGTGTGATGATCATCATTATTAGAGCGTTGTCCCAAAAAAAGAAAGGCCAAATTAAAAAAGAAAAAAAAGAACGGACAATGTTACTATCCTTTTACCACACTTGTGCTTCAAAGTAGCACCATGTTCTTCATATAGGGAGTCTCTTGAGTTATCACTTTCATATACTAGTGGGAATTTTCATTATAGAACTTGGCTTGTATATTCCAACGATGGGCTTCCTCAAATGCCCTAGGTCTTCATGAGCAAGCAAGTTCGATGCACACCCACTTAGTTTCAGTTTGAGCTTACATACATTTATTGCTCTTAGTGCATCCGTTGCATGGCAATCCCTACTCCTCGCATTGACATCAATTGATGGGCATCTCCATAGCCCATTGATTAGCCGCGTCGATGTGAGACTTTCTCCTTTTTGTCTTCTCCACACAACCTCCACCATCATATTCTATTCCACCTATAGTGCTATGTCCATGGCTCATGCTCATGTATTGCGTGAAAGTTGAAAAGGTTGAGAACATCAAAAGTATGAAACACTTGCTTGGCTTGTCATCAGGGTTGTGCATGATTTGAATATTTTGTGTGATGAAGATGGAGCATAGCCAGACCATATGATTTTGTAGGGATAACTTTCGTTGGCCATGTTATTTTGAAAAGACATGATTGCTTTATTAGTATGCTTGAAGTATTATTGTCTTAATGTCAAATGATAGACTATTGCTTTGAATCACTCGTGTCTTAATATTCATGCCATGATTAGATTACATGATCAAGATTATGCTAGGTAGCATTCCACATCAAAAATTATCTTTTTTATCATTTACCTACTCGAGGATGAGCAGGAATTAAGCTTGGGGATGCTGATACGTCTCCGTTGTATCTATAATTTTTTATTGTTCCATTCCAATATTATACAACTTTCATATAATTTTAACAACTTTTTATACTATTTTTGGGACTAACATATTGATCCAGTGCCTAGTGCTAGTTCCTGTTTGTTGCATTTTTTTGTTTCGCAGAAAATCCATATCAAACGGAGTCCGGACGGGATAAAAACTGACGGAGAGTTTTTTGGAATATATGTGATTTTTGGGAAGAAGAATCAATGCTAGACGATGCCTGAGGGGGCCACGAGGCAGGGGGCGCACCCCAGGGGGTCAGGCATGCCCTGGGCCCTCGTGGCCACCCCGTAAGGCGGTTGGTGCCCTTCTTTCGCCGCAAGAAAGCCAATATCCGGATAAAAATCGTGTTAAAATTTCAGCCCAATCGGAGTTACGGATCTCCGGGAATATAAGAAACGGTGAAAGGGCAGATGGCAGAAACAGAGAGAGACAGAGAGACAGATCCACTCTCGGAGTGGCTCTCGCCCTCCCACGCCATGGAAGCGAAGGACCAGAGGGGAAACCCTTCTCCCATCTAGGGAGAAGGTTAAGGAAGAAGAAGAAGAAGAATAAGAAGAAGGGGGGCCTCTCCCCCTCTCTCCCTGTGGCGCCGGAACGCCACCGGGGCCATCATCGCGACAACGATCTACACCAACACCTCCGTCATCTTCACTAACATCTTCATCACCTTCCCCCATCTATCTACAGCGGTCCACTCTCCCGCAACCCGCTATACCCTCTACTTGAACATGGTGCTTTATGCTTCAGATTATTATACAATGATGTGTCGCCATCCTATGATGTCTGAGTAGATTTTCGTTGTCCTATCGGTAATTGGTGAATTGATATGATTGGTTTAGTTTGCTTGTGGTTATGTTGTTGTCCTTTGGTGCCCATCATATGAGCGCGCGCGTGGATCACACCATAGGGTTAGTTGTATGTTGATAAGACTATGTATTGGAGGGCAAGAGTGACAGAAGCTTCAACCTAGCATAGAAATCGATGCATACGGGATTGAAGGGGGACCAATATATCTTAATGCTATGGTTGGGTTTTACCTTAATGAACGTTAGTAGTTGCGGATGATTGCTAATAGTTCCAATCATAAGTGCATAGAATTCCAAGTCAGGGATGACATGCTAGCAATGGCCTCTCCCACATAAAACTTGCTATCGGTCTAGTAAAGTAGTCAATTGCTTAGGGAAAATTTCGCAACTCCTACCACCACTTTTCCACAGTCGCTATACTAACTTTATTGCTTCTTTACCTAAAACAGCCCCTAGTTTTTATTTACGTGCTCTTTATTACCTTGCAAATCTATCCAACAACACCTACAAAGTACTTCTAGTTTCATACTTGTTCTAGGTAAAGCGAACGTTAAGCGTGGGTAGAGTTGTATTGGTGGTCGATAGAACTTGAGGGAATATTTTTTCTACCTTTAGCTCCTCATTGGGTTTGACACTCTTAATTATCGAAAGAGGCTACAATTGATCCCCTATACTTGTGGGTTATCAACTGACACCTGCTCCGACACCGGCACCAGCTCTACAAGGATCACCATCTCGGGCAGCAGCAGCGGCACTGCCAGTCGCACCGGCACGGGCACCAGCAACGGCTTCGGTACCTGCACCAACACTTGCACTTGCATCTGCACCAGCCCGTGCAGCGGCAACGGAACCAGCAGTAGCACCAACAACAGACTGGGCTGCAGTTCGCACTTCATATACCAAAGTCCTTACAAAAACCGACATGTCCACCTTCTTGGTAAGCATTGGCCGCCCAAGTGCTTCGTTCTTTTTTCTTTCCATGTTGTTTCACATGATTCACTGTGTTGATCTAACTATTTGTGTATGTCTTCTTGTTTGCAAACAGAGAATTCCTACAACAACGAGGGAGTCGTTCAACAATCTGGGCGACCATGGCCAAGTTTCTCTTACCATGCGCAGCCTTGCTGTGAATGAACCTGCTCAATATATCGTAAGTACAAAGAATGGTCGCATGATGATTGATGGTAAAGGATGGTCAATGTTTAAATCTAAATCATATCTTGCGGTAGGGGATGATGTCAAAATCGAACTTTCTCGGCAAGGAGAGCTGGTTCAAATCAACTTTGAAATTCTTCAGTAGCAGCACGCAACTATCGAACTGATCTATCCTCCGAGAGATTTTGATGTAACAATCTAGCATGGTGAAACAAGTGTCCTGTGTGTATAAGTAGTATGACACTATTATTTATCACATGGTATATCATTGATAGAATTGCAACTCTGATTGCTGGTTAGGAACTATCGTTCGATTTCATTCTAACAACTGCCGTGCTATACTCAATTTTGTGTATTCGCCTTGCGACCGCATCTAAAACTAGTGCCGTACCATCAAGATGCATTTGTATGAGTATTTTATCTTGTGAGAGAAAAGGATGAACGAGGGAAGGCCTTATTTGCAAGTGTGGAGAGGTGTGTGGGTACCTTGTTGCAAAATTGCCATAGTTTCCTTCCTATCCGTCAGATATAAATCGGACGGCCTATATTGCAGGATGGCAGGCACACCATCATCACCAACTCGTCTATACAATGTTAAAAAACTCTATTTTTATAATTATATATGTTATATATATTCCCCTTGATTTTTATTATGTATAAATTTGTGATATAAAAGATTTTTATATTTCTTTACAGAGGGAGTATCTCCCTGTCAAAAATATATTTATGTGTAACTAGTTACTCCTATCTTTCTACTTACTTTCGCTGATATGTGGGGCATCCGGCAATGGGGTCCATGTGCCATATGCACCAAATTAGAGTGCACAACTGCATGGTAGACACACCCCGGTCGTAGCGCCACAGTAATGCCCAATGAGCCGTCAAATCACAAAAAACCCCACCTTTCCAGCTTTAGCAGTAAGCTGGACGGACGAAGCGACAATATTTCACTGGGCCTGAATCCCCTTCTCCCTCGTCTGCTTGTTCAGAGAAAACCCCCGCTCGGCGATTGCATAGGGTTTTCTCATGGAGAACCTGGCACGAATTCTTCATCCATCCCCGATAAATCCAAGTCCCTTGGTCGCGGGTAATCCTAGGATGGCAGCCGCTGCCGTTGATGCATTTTTCTGAAGGAAATATGCCCTAGAGGCAATAATAAAGTTATTATTTATTTCCTCATATCATGATAAATGTTTACTATTCATGCTAGAATTGTATTAACCGGAAACATAATACATGTGTGAATACATAGACAAACATAGTGTCACTAGTATGCCTCTACTTGACTAGCTCGTTGATCAAAGATGGTTGAGTTTCCTAGCCATAGACATGAGTTGTCATTTGATTAATGGGATCACATCATTAGGAGAATGATGTGATTGACATGACCCATTCCGTTAGCTTAGCACTTGATCGTTTAGTTTACTGCTATTGCTTTCTTCATGACTTATACATGTTCCTATGACTATGAGATTATGCAACTCCCGATTACCGGAAGAACACTTTGTGTGCTACCAAACATCACAACGTAACTGGGTGATTATAAAGGTGCTCTACAGGTGTCTCCGATGGTGTTCGTTGAGTTGGCATAGATCGACACTATGATTTGTCACTCCGATTGTTGGAGTGGTATCTCTGGGCCCTCTTGGTAATGCACATCACTTTAAGCCTTGCAGGCAATGTGACTAATGAGTTAGTTACGGGATAATACATTGTGGAACGAGTAAAGAGACTTGCCGGTAACGAGATGGAACTAGGTATTGAGGTACCGACGATCGAATCTCGGGCAAGTAACATACCGATGACAAAGGGAACAATGTATGTTGTTATGCAGTTTGACCGATAAAGATCTTCGTAGAATATGTAGGAACCAATATGAGCATCCAGGTTCCGCTATTGCTTATTGACAGGAGACGTGTCTCAGTCATGTCTACATAGTTCTCGAACCCATAGGGTCCGCACACTTAAAGTTCTGTGACGATCGGTATTATGAGTTTTTGTGTTTTGATGTACCGAAGGTAGTTTGGAGTCCCGGATATGATTACGGACATGACGAGGACTCTCGAAATGGTCGAGACGTAAAGATCGATATATTGGACGACTATGTTTGGACACCAGAAGTGTTTTGGGAGGTTTTAGACATATACCGGAGTACGGGGGGGGGGGTTACCGTAACCCCCCAGGGAGTATATTGGGCCTAATGGGCCTTAGTGGGAGAAGAGGAGGGGCGGCTAGGGTAGCCGTGCGCGCCTCCCCCTCTAGTCCGAATTGGACAAGGAGGGGGGGGGGCGGCGCCCCCTTTCCTTCTCTCCTTCTCTCCCTTCCTTCTCTTCTCCAACTCCTACTTGGAAGGGGGGGTGTCCTACTCCCGGTGGGAGTAGGACTCCTCATGGGGCGCGCCATAGGAGGCTGGGCCCCTCCCCCTCCTCCAATCCTTTATATATAGGGAGGGGGGCACCCCTTGGAGACACAACAATTGATCATTGATCGCTTAGCCGTGTGCGGTGCGCCCCTCCAGCATAATCCACCTCGATCATATGGTAGCGGTGCTTAGGCGAAGCCCTGCGTCGGTAGCTTCATCAACACCGTCACCACGCCGTCGTGCTGACGAAGCTCTTCCCGAAGCTCTACTGGATCGTGAGTTCGCAGGACATCACCGAGCTGAATGTGTGCTGAACGCGGAGGTGTCGTATGTTTGGTACTGAGAATCGGTTGATCGTGAAGACGTACGACTACATCAACCGCGTTGTCATAACGCTTCTACTTATGGTCTACGAGGGTACGTAGATGACACTCTCCCCTCTCGTTGCTTGCATCACCATGATCTTGCGTGTGCGTAGGATTTTTTTTGAAATTACTACGTTCCCCAACAGTGGCATCCGAGCCAGGTTTATGCATAGATGTTATATGCACGAGTAGAACACAAGTGAGTTGTGGGCAATACAAGTCATACTGCTTACCAGCATGTCATACTTTGGTTCGGCGGTATTGTTGGATTAAGCAGCCCAGACCGACATTACGCGTACGCTTACGCGAGACTGGTTCAACCGACGTGCTTTGCACACAGGTGGCTGGCGGGTGTCAGTTTCTCCAACTTTAGTTAAACCGAGTGTGACTACGCCCGGTCCTTGTTGAAGGTTAAAAAAACACTAACTTGACGAACTATCATTGTGGTTTTGATGCGTAGGTAAGAACAGTTCTTGCTCAGCCCGTAGCAGCCACATAAAACTTGCAACAACAAAGTAGAGGACGTCTAACTTGTTTTTGCAGGGCATGTTGTGATGTGATATGGTCAAGGCATGATGCTATATTTTATTGTATGAGATGATCATGTTTTGTAACGGAGTTATCGGCAACTAGCAGGAGCCATATGGTTGTTGCTTTATTGTATGAAATGCAATCGCCATGTAATTGCTTTACTTTATCACTAAGCGGTAGCGATAGTCGTAGAAGCAATAGTTGGCGAGACGACAACGATGCTACGATGGAGATCATGGTGTCGCGCCGGTGACGATGGTGATCATGAAGGTGCTTTGGAGATGGATATCAAAAGGCACAAGATGATGATGGCCATATCGTATCACTTATATTGATTGCATGTGATGTTTATCCTTTATGCATCTTATTCTGCTTTGATTGGTGGTAGCATTATAAGATGATCTCTCACTAAAAAATTCCAGATACAAGTGTTCTCCCTGAGTATGCACCGTTGCAAAAGTTCGTCGTGCCGAGACACCACATGATGATCGGGTGTGATAAGGTCAACGTTCTTATACAACGGGTGCAAGAAAGTTTTGCACACGCAGAATACTCGGGTTAAACTTGACGAGCCTAGCATATACAGATATGGCCTCGGAACACTGAGACCGAAAGGTCGAGCGTGAATCATATAGTAGATATGATCAACATAGTGATGTTCACCATTGAAGACTACTCCATTTCACGTGATGATCGGTTATGGTTTAGTAGATTTGGATCATGTGATCACTTAGATGATTAGTGGGATGTCTATCTAAGTGGGAGTTCTTAAGTAATATGATTAATTGAACTTAAATTTATCATGAACTTAGTACCTGATAGTATTTTGCTTGTCTACGTTGTTGTAGATAGATGGCCCGTGCTGTTGTTCCGTTGAATTTTAATGCGTTCCTTGAGAAATCAAAGTTGAAAGATGATGGCAGCAATTACATGGACTGGGTCCGTAACTTGAGGATTATCCTCATTGCTGCACAAAAGAATTACATCTTGGAAGCATTGCTAGGTGTACCACCTGCGCCGGCAACTGCAGACATTGTGAATGCCTGGCAGTCGCGCGTTGATGACTACTCGATAGTTCAGTGTGCCATGCTTTACGGCTTAGAACCGGGACTTCAATGACGTTTTGAACGTGATGGAGCATATGAGATGTTCCAGGAGTTGAAGTTAATATTTCAAGCAAATGCCCGGATTGAGAGATATGAAGTCTCCAATAAGTTCTACAGCTGCAAGATGGAGGAGAATAGTTCTGTCAGTGAACATATACTCAGAATGTCTGGGTAGTGCAATCACTTGATTCAACTGGGAGTTAATCTTCCGGATGATAGTGTCATTGCCAGAATTCTTCAATGACTGCAACCAAGCTACAAGAGCTTCGTGATGAACTATAATATGCAAGGGATGGATAAGACAATTCCCGAGCTCTTCGCAATGCTAAAGGCTGCGGAGGTAGAAATCAAGAAGGAGCATCAAGTGTTGATGGTCAACAAGACCACCAGTTTCAAGAAAAAGGGTAAAGGGAAGAAGAAGGGGAACTTAAAAAAGAACGGCAAACAAGTTGCTGCTCAGGAGAAGAAACCCAAGTCTGGACCTAAGCCTGAGACTGAGTGCTTCTACTGCAAACAGATTGGTCACTGGAAGCGGAACTGCCCCAAGTATTTGGTGGATAAGAAGGATGGCAAGGTGAACAAAGGTATATGTGATATACATGTTATTGATGTGTACCTTACTAGAGCTCGCAGTAGCACCTGGGTATTTGATACTGGTTCTGTTGCTAATATTTGCAACTCAAAACAGGGACTACGGATTGAGCGAAGATTAGCTAAGGACGAGGTGACGTTGCGTGTGGGAAATGGTTCCAAAGTCGATGTGATCGCCGTCGGAACGCTACCTCTACATCTACCTTCGGGATTAATTTTAGACCTGAATAATTGTTATTTGGTGCCAGCGTTAAGCATGAACATTATATCTGGATCTTGTTTGATGCGAGACGGTTATTCATTTAAATCTGAGAATAATGGTTGTTCTATTTATATGAGTAATATCTTTTATGGTCATGCACCCTTGAAGAGTGGTCTATTTGTGTTGAATCTCGATAGTAGTAATACACATGTTCATAATGTTGAAGCCAAAAGATGCAGAGTTGATAATGATAGTGCAACTTATTTGTGGCACTGCCGTTTAGGTCATATTGGTGTAAAGCGCATGAAGAAACTCCATACTGATGGACTTCTGGAATCACTTGATTATGAATCACTTGGTACTTGCGAACCATGCCTCATGGGCAAGATGACTAAGACTCCGTTCTCTGGAACAATGGAGCGAGCAACTAACTTATTGGAAATAATACATACTGATGTATGGGGTCCAATGAGTGCCGAGGTTCGCGGCGGGTATCATTATATTCTGACCTTCATAGATGATTTGAGGAGATAGGGGTATATCTACTTAATGAAACATAAGTCTGAAACATTTGAAAACTTCAAAGAATTTCAGAGTGAAGTGGAAAATCATCCTAACAAGAAAATAAAGTTTCTACGATCTGATCGTGGAGGAGAATATTTGAGTTATGAGTTTGGTCTACATTTGAAACAATGCAGAATAGTTTCGCAACTCATGCCACCCGGAACACCACATCGTAATGGTGTGTCTGAACATCGTAATCGTACTTTACTAGATATGGTGCGATCTATGATGACTCTTACTGATTTACCGCTATCATTTTGGGGTTATGCTTTAGAGACAGCTGCATTCACGTTAAATAGGGAACCATCGAAATCCGTTGAGACGACGCCTTATGAACTGTGGTTTGGCAAGAAACCAAAGTTGTCGTTTCTTAAAATTTGGGGCTGCAATGCTTATGTAAAAAGCTTCAACCTGATAAGCTCGAACCCAAATCGTAGAAATGTGTCTTCATAGGATAGCCAAAGGAAGCTATTGGGTACACCTTCTATCACAGATCCGAAGGCAAGACATTTGTTGCTAAGAATGGATCCTTTCTAGAGAAGGAGTTTCTCTCGAAAGAAGTGAGTGGGAGGAAAGTAGAACTTGATGAGGTAACTGTACCTGCTCCCTTATTGGAAAGTAGTTCATCACAGAAACCGGTTCCTGTGACATCTACACCAATTAGTGAGGAAGCTAATGATGATGATTCTGAAACTTCAGATCAAGTTACTACCGAACCTCGTAGGTCAATCAGAGTAAGATCCGCACCAGAGTGGTACGGTAATCCTGTTCTGGAAGACATGTTACTTGACCATGGTGAACCTACGAACTATGAAGAAGTGATGGTGAGCCCAGATTCCGCAAAATGGCTTGAGGCCATGAAATCTGAGATGGGATCCATGTATGAAAACAAAGTGTGGACTTTGGTTGACTCTCCCGATGATCGGCAAGCCATCGAGAATAACTGGATCTTCAAGAAGAAGACTGACGCCGACGGTAATGTTACTGTCTACAAAGCTCGACTTGTTGTGAAAGGTTTTTGACAAGTTCAAGGGGTTGACTACGATGAAACTTTCTCACCCGTAGCAATGCTTAAGTCTGTCCGAATCATGTTAGCAATTGCTGCATTTTATGATTATGAAATTTGGCAAATGGATGTCAAAACTGCATTCCTGAATGGATTTCTGGAAGAAGAGTTGTATATGATGCAACCAGAAGGTTTTGTCGATCCAAATTGTGCTAAGAAAGTGTGCAAGCTCCAGCGATCTATTTATGGACTAGTGCAAGCCTCTCGGAGTTGGAATAAACGTTTCGATAGTGTGATCAAAGCATATGGTTTTACACAGACTTTTGGAGAAGCCTGTATTTACAAGAAAGTGAGTGGGAGCTCTGTAGCATTTCTAATATTATATGTGGATGACATATTGTTGATTGGAAATGATATAGAATTTCTGGATAGCATAAAAGGATACTTGAATAAGACTTTTTCAATGAAAGACCTCGGTGAAGCTGCTTATATATTGGGCATCAAGATCTATAGAGATAGATCAAGACGCTTAATTGGACTTTCACAAAGCACATACCTTGATAAAGTTTTGAAGAAGTTCAAAATGGATCAAGCAAAGAAAGGGTTCTTGCCTGTGTTACAAGGTGTGAAGTTGAGTAAGACTCAATGCCCGACCACTGCAGAAGATAGAGAGAAAATGAAAAGTGTTCCCTATGCTTCAGCCATAGGCTCTATCATGTATGCAATGCTATGTACCAGACCTGATGTGTGCCTTGCTATTAGTTTAGCAGGGAGGTACCAAAGTAATCCAGGAGTGGATCACTTGACAGCGGTCAAGAACATCTTGAAATACACGAAAAGGACTAAGGATATGTTTCTTGTTTATGGAGGTGACAAAGAGCTCGTCGTAAATGGTTACGTCGATGCAAGCTTTGACACTGATCAGGACGATTCTAAATCGCAAACCGGATACGTGTTTATATTGAACGGTGGAGCCATTAGTTGGAGCAGTTCTAAACAAAGCATCGTGGCAGGATCTACGTGTGAAGCGGAGTACATAGCTGATTCGGAAGCATCAAATTAAGGAGTCTGGATGAAGGAGTCCATATCCGATCTAGGTGTCATACCTAGTGCATCGGGTCCAATGAAAATCTTTTGTGACAATACTGGTCAAATTGCCTTGGCAAAGGAATCCAAATTTCACTAGAGAACCAAGCACATCAAGAGACGCTTCAATTCCATCCGGGATCAAGTCCAGGTGGGAGACATAGAGATTTGCAAGATACATATGGATCGGAATGTTGCAGACCCATTGACTAAGCCTCTTCCACGAGCAAAACATGATCATCACCAAGACTCCATGGGTGTTAGAATCATTACTGTGTAATCTAGATTATTGACTCTAGTGCAAGTGGGAGACTGAAGGAAATATGCCCTAGAGGCAATAATAAAGTTATTATTTATTTCCTCATATCATGATAAAGTTTATTATTCATGCTAGAATTGTATTAACCGGAAACATAATACATGTGTGAATACATAGACAAACATAGTGTCGCTAGTATGCCTCTACTTGACTAGCTCGTTGATCAAAGATGGTTGAGTTTCCTAGCCATAGACATGAGTTGTCATTTGATTAATGGGATCACATCATTAGGAGAATGTTGTGATTGACATGACCCATTCCGTAAGCTTAGCACTTGATCGTTTAGTTTACTGCTATTGCTTTCTTCATGACTTATACATGTTCCTATGACTATGAGATTATGCAACTCCCGATTACCGGAAGAACACTTTGTGTGCTACCAAACGTCACAACATAACTGGGTGATTATAAAGGTGCTCTACAGGTGTCTCCGATGGTGTTCGTTGTGTTGGCATAGATCGAGACTAGGATTTGTCACTCCGATTGTCGGAGTGGTATCTCTGGGCCCTCTCGGTAATGCACATCACTTTAAGCCTTGCAAGAAATGTGACTAATGAGTTAGTTACGGGATGATGCATTGCGGAACGAGTAAAGAGACTTGCCGGTAACGAGATTGAGCTAGGTATTGAGATACCGACGATCGAATCTCGGGCAAGTAACATACCGATGACAAAGGGAACAACATATGTTGTTATGCGGTTTGACCGATAAAGATCTTTGTAGAATATGTGGGAATCAATATGAGCATCCAGGTTCCGCTATTGGTTATTGACCGGAGACGTGTCTCGGTCATGTCTACATAGTTCTCGAACCCGTAGGGTCCGCACGCTTAAAGTTCTGTGACAATCTGTATTATGTGTTTTTGTGTTTTGATGTGCCGAAGGTAGTTTGGAGTCCCGGATATGATCACGGACATGACGAGGAGTCTCGAAATTGTCGAGACGTAAGGATCGATATATTGGACGACTATGTTCGAACACCGGAAGTGTTTCGGGAGGTTTTGGACATATACCGGAGTACCGGGGGGTTACCAGAACCCCCCGGGGAGTATATTGGGCCTAATGGGCCTTAGTGGGAGAAGAGGAGGGGCAGCTAGGGCAGCCGCGCGCTCCCTCCCCCTCTAGTCCGAATTGGACAAGGAGGGGGGGGGGGCAACGCCCCCTTTCCTTCTCTCCTTCTCTCCCTTCCTTCTCCTCTCCTACTCCTACTTGGAAGGGGGGAGTCCTACTCCCGGTGGGAGTAGGACTCCTCATGGGGCGCGCCATAGGAGGCCGGCCCCCTCCCCCTCCTCCAATCCATTATATACGGGGAGGGGGGCACCCCTTGGAGACACAACAATTGATCATTGATCTCTTAGCCGTGTGCGGTGCCCCCCTCCACCATAATCCACCTCGGTCATATCGTAGCGGTGCTTAGGCGAAGCCCTGCGTCGGTAGCTTCATCAACACCGTCACCACGCCGTCGTGCAGACGAAGCTCTTCCCGAAGCTCTACTGGATCGTGAGTTCGTGGGAAGTCACCGAGCTGAACGTGTGCTGAACGCGGAGGTGCCGTATGTTCGGTACTGAGGATCGGTTGATCGTGAAGACGTACGACTACATCAACCGTATTGTCATAACGCTTCCGCTTACGGTCTACGAGGGTACGTAGACGACACTCTCCCCTCTCGTTGCTATGCATCACCATGATCTTGCGTGTGCGTAGGAATTTTGTTGAAATTACTACGTTCCCCAACATTTTCTTCCTACTGAATCTAGTGTGTTTCATTTGCAGTGCCCAAAGTGCGAGGACCCTACAGGTTTCTGCGCCCTCGGCAAGACGCCACACTTGTTCCTTCTCATCCTAACATAGGATTTTAAAACGCGCACAATATGTTCTTAGAATCCTCTTTTCTATCTGGGAGGGTGGGGATTTTTGAACATGCTGTCGACTAATTTGGAAATTTGGATTGCTATATTTGGATAAAAGGCAATAGTACCATGGTCAACACTGACGTGAAGGAGGAAATTATTTCTAGATTTGGATAGGGAATACATTGTGTTCTCATATTATTTTTCCTGCAGTGCATTCCTTGCTCTGCCAGAACACATGTACTCAAGATGCTCGGCCTTGCCATGGATATAAGTTCCGAGCTGGGTTCATGAACCAAGAAGATCGCTGCTTTTTTATGGCCGGACTTGGATAAACTTTCTCAAGTGTTACGGACTGAAAGTTGGCGCACGAATGTTGATGGAAATAGCAGAACCTGGTCTCATCTTCACTGCGATCTTCCACCCCGACGTCATTCCAATTGTTCATCCATGTTAGTTTTGTATCTGGTTCTTGCTTGTTGCCTCGATTACTTCTTAATCCACCTATTCTGTCTAACTAATCACAATTTAACTTTAGAAGTAGCAACGAATCTCTCACGAAGATGCTACTTCTAACTAATATTTTCTTATAATTGGTGGCACGTGTAGGTTTTTTCAGAGTTAAGCAGGTACTCGTTTGTTATTCTGTAAGAACTCGGCTGTTACTAATGGCACTGAAGTTGACTGGGACAACATCCACAAGTTCCTACACTTTATTGATCGTCTTGAGGTCCTTGTGGGGCATTTCAATGGTGGAAGGCCATGTGGGATATGTGTGCCACTGCTGCACTCGTTGAACAAGTCCAACTATGTCGAGAAACTTATGGTACGAGCTGTTTTCTGTTATATATGTTATTCATAAACTCTTGCTTATACACAGTTTTACACCTGTGATCTTCATGAAATAGAAACTGCCCAGTTCTATTGTTCCTATACAGATGCCTGACCATGGTCGGGTCAGACTTGCGCTTGGTCACAACATGATGTTTATGTCGACCTACACCATTCCCATTGGAGGTGAAAAGATACTTATTCATGGGTGGTCTCAAATAATGAATGCCCGTCCATCTTGGAGAATAGGACAGAAGATTATGTTCCTGCTTTTCCATGGCTCTAAAGCGAATATACTATTTATTGACCACACTGCAAGATGAAGCCACTTTCAGAAGGTTGTGGATGCACGGGGTGGCGCTGGGCCTTGTCCTGGGGCTTGGCGGCCTCACCCTTGGTTAATTCTAGGCAAAGTAGCACTGTTCGAGGCGTGTTTTGTACGGTTGAACCTATATAAGTACTCATACTGCTTTCAGCTATGGTTGTTACGTGCCCCTGCTGGTTTCAGTTAAGGTTGTTAAGTACTCCTACTGCTTTTACAGTCTGTCGTGTTTCTTCAGTCCTGTCTCCCTCCAACCGCCAAAACCAAACCAGCGCCGGCGGGGCCGCCTGCTTCCGCCTCCCGCGGTTGGCTACGCCTCAGCACACGCATCGCCGCCCCACCGTCTCCTAAATTGTTAACGCCGACGTCTGAGGCCTCGCTGTCGTCCTCTGCGCGCTTTGGTGCGCTCGCCGCGTCGCCACCCTCTTGCGTTGTCAACATGGTCAACAAACAATAGGAATCGACAGACTATACGTGGAGAGGATGACAGTAGGGGGCCACCATGTCCATGGCCGGACGCAAGGAAGTTCCTCATTTTTTGTTATATATACTCCATTGTCAGCGTATGGAAAAAGAAAATGCTTCCTCCTAGTGGTTTCCTGACATCTGGGACCCATGACATTGTCAGCGTATATAGTCAATAGACAAGAGAATAGCACCACAAGATTGGCTAACACCTGGGACGTAGCTGCTCGAGCAGCATTTTTTTGTTATTGTTGAGATGGAGCAGGGTTTCAACTTGGCTGTGGCCCGTCTAACCCAGGCTTATATTTTATGTTCACCATATGACCAGCCCAGCTATTTTTTCTTTGTGAAAATGAGCCCATTTTATTTTTTCTGAAGAATACCCAATCCGGGCCTACTTATTTTTCTACGCCCTGATGGTTTGCAACTCTTTCAAGACGCCTGCAAATCTTGAAAGTAATATGAAATGGGTTGTAAATATAAAAACATGTGACAAATTGGCAATTACTTCATAATTTCTGAATTTTTTCACATTTTCAGATTCCTATTTCATTGGGCTTTAACCTAATTTAAATATATCTTCAAAGTAGTTTAAATCTGGCTTGACATTTCAGTATTAAAAATAGTTTGGAACCCACAGAAATATGCGAAATTTCGTTTAAATTTTGAACCTTTGCCCTGGCCAACAAAACAAAAAAATGGATTGCAATAAATTGCATAAGAAGTTGTAATGAGCTATATATAAATTATTAAAAAAATAGGGGATGGTCTGACTCGTGGGCCTATTAAGTTGACGCGTATGCAAGATTTTTTTACTTATTATATACGTCAACAAACGAATCTAGCAGACGTAACCGTTGGATGTCATTCCAACGGTCGTCGTGTTTCTTCAATCTCTGATCTTCTTGCTCCAGCCGCCAAATCCAGCGCCGGCGGGACAGCCTGCTCCCGCCTCCCGTGGCCGGCTGTGCTGCCGCGCTGGCCTCACACCCCCTACTACTCCCACCACTGGCCAGGCCATCCCTCTACTCACCCACATCCCTCCACTATTGTGGCTTTGCCGCCTCCGGGTCATTCCCTTCCTGGGTCTCGCCGTCGTCCATCGCGCTGGTGTTCTCGGCACGACGTGGTCAACGTTGTCAACAAACGACAACATCAGAAGAGGGATGTACATGGAGAGGCTGACAGCTGGGACCCACATGGTCCATGGCCGCACGCAAGCAAGTACCTCCTTATTACGCCAAAAAGAATGAATACTCCCACTGACAGCTCGGACCCACCAGCTATATCTTCGCACGCAAGGAAGTGCCTCCTTATTACGCACAAAAAATGAATACTCCCACTGCTAGCTAGGACCCACCATAGTGGGAGCCTGACTTGTGGGCCTACTAAGTTGAGGTGGACGGAGGGTTTTGTCAACTTAGTCAACAAACAATTCTATCACCAGTGACCGTTGGACTGTTAACATCCAACGGTCTTCCTGCTTCTTCGACCTCTGATTTTCTTGCTCCAGCCGTCCAAACCACCGCGTGCTCTTGCCTCCCGTGGCCGGCTATGCTGTCGCGGAGGCCTCACCTCCCCTTGAGGGAGTCCTGGACTAAGGGTTCCTCGGGCGTCCGGCCTGTTAGCCATGGGCTGGACTGATGGGCTGTGAAGATACGAAGACCGAAGACTGCACCCGTGTCCGGATGGGACTCTCCTTGGCATGGAGGGCAAGCTTGGCGATCAAATATGTAGATTCCTTTTTTTGTAACCGACCTTGTGTAACCCTAGATCCTCCCAGTGTCTATATAAACCAGAGGACTTAGTCCGGAGGGGGGAGATATTCATTACCATAGCCATACAAGCTAGGCCTCTAGGGTTTAGCCATTATGATCTCGTGGTAGATCAACTCTTGTAATACTCATATTCATCAAGATCAAGCAAGCAGGACGTAGGGTATTACCTCCATAGAGTGGGCCCGAACCTGGGTAAACATCGTGTCCCCTGTCTCCTGTTACCATCGACCTTAGACGCACAACTCGGGACCCCCTACCCGAGATCCGTCGGTTTTGACACCGACATTGGTGCTTTCATTGAGAGTTCCACCGTGCCGTCGCCAAGAGGTTCGATGGCTTCTTCAATCATTTACAATGATGCTGTCCAAGGGGGAGTCTTACTCCCCGGACAGATCTTCATGTTCGGCGGCTTCGTGCTGCTGGCCAACTCGCTTGGCCATCTGGAGCAGATCGAAAGCTACGCCCCTGGCCATCAGGTCTGATTTGGGAGCTTGAACTACGTTGCGGACATCCGTTGAGACTCGATCTTCGCCGGATTCGAGACCGCGGCAACCACTCCTGGTCACCCCGACGGACATGACCTAAATCTGTCATCGGACCGCATCCAGGAGACAACTCCCATAACCGCTCCGGCCTTAGATCCGGAGCAGTCTGCGCCATCCAAGGACGGGAAGCTCAACCCCGCCACGGAGGCCACAGATTCCCCGATATTGGAGCCACACATAGACTTAATCTCACACGATATCAGTGCCACTGGAACTCTGGACTCATCTCCGGTCATAAGTTCTGAACCGTGTGAGCCCGCGGACGCCGAACTTGATCGTTTATCGATCTTCGAATTCAGCGCCGTAGACATCTTCCAGCACTCGCCTTTGGGCGACATGCTAAACTCATTAAAGAACCTGTCTTGGCGGGGGACTCACAGCCAAAATATGTTCGGTTTGAACTAGGGGCTGACGATGGAGAATTTCGCTCCCCACCCGCCACCCGCTTCATAGCCACTGTCGAAGACTTAACCGACATGCTCGATTACGGCTCCGAAGACATCGACAGTATGGACGACGATGCATATGAGGAGCATGGCCAAAACCTGCCGTTTATCGGATGCTGGACGACCACCTCTTCGTACGACGTATACATGGTGGATACGCCTAAAGAGCCCAACGGCGACAACAAAGAAGACCCAGTCGAGGGTAAACCTCCTGGAACACAGCCTAAGCGTCGACGTCAGCGGCGCTGCTCTAAATCACGGCGCATCAAAGATAGCAATACCGGCACAGGAGAAGATAATACTCCGGACGGTGCCAACGATAATGAAGACCCCGTTGAAGCAACTTCCGAACAAGAAGAATGGGAGGATGGGCAATTTAGCCCCGACGAATAGGCCATAAACGAAGGCTCGGAGGACAGTAATTATCTTCCGCTCTCCGAGGATGAGGTGAGCCTCGGCAACGAGGATTTCATCGTGCCAGAGGAACCTCTCGAGCAGGAGCGCTTCAAGCGCCAGCTAATAGCCACAAGAAGAAGCCTTAAAAAGAAGCAGCAGCAACTTCAAGCTGATCAAGATCTGCTAAATCATAGATGGATTGATGTCCTAGTAGCCGAAGAATACGGCTTAAGCGCCCAGCCAAAACTTACCCGAAGCGCAAATTACTTCCTCAGTTCGACGATGAGGCGCTGGAGCCCATACCATCATCACGAAATAGGGCTGACCGACTACCACGTGGTCAGGATAAAGCGGCAACTCAAGCCGAACACCAGCCCGCCCCGCCTCATTATAAAGGCAAAGATAAAACAACTCGTGGTCACACATATGACCCCCGGCAGGACCCGCACAACAAAGCATGTCATACTAGATCGATCTACAGATCAGGAGGACGCATCTCAACACAAGACGACGGCTATCTATCCGGACATGCCGAACCCAGTCATGCCCGGGCCGAAAACCGCAGACAAAACCTATCAGAGACACGTCGCATCGTGGCCCGGTATAGATGTGCCGCACAGCCCCTTTGCTTCACTGACGAAGTAATGGATCATGAATTCCCAGAAGGGTTTAAACCTGTAAATATCGAATCATACGATGGAACAACAGATCCCACGGTGTGGATCGAAGATTTCCTTCTCCACATCCATAGGGCTCGGGAGACGATCTCCACGCTATCAAATACCTCCCGCTAAAACTCAAAGGACCAGCTGGGCACTGGTTAAATAGCCTGCCTGAAAGCTCGATTGGCAGCTGGGAAGATCTGGAAGACGCCTTCCGCGACAACTTTCAAGGTTCATATATCCGGCCACTGGATGCCGATGATTTAAGTGACATTGTCCAACAGCCCGGGGAGTCAGCCAGGAAGCTCTGGACTAGGTTTTAGTTAAAAAGAACCAAATTGTAGACTGTCCGGACGCAGAAGCCCTAGCGTCCTTCAAGCACAGCGTCCGGGATGAGTGGCTTGCCTGCCACCTCGGTCAGGAAATACCAAAATCCATGCCAGCCCTTACAGCTCTGATGACCCGCTTTTGCGCGGGAGAAGACAGCTGGCTCGCTCGTAGAAGCAATAGCGTCAGTGACCCGGGCACCTCCGAAGTCCGGGATGGCAATGGGAAGCCACGACGCAATAAAAGCAAGCACCACAATAACAATGAGGAAACAGATGACACAGCGGTCAACGCTGGATTCAGCGGCCCCAGACCCGGCCAACGAAAAAAGCTTTTCACGAGAAATAGGGGCAGACCATCCAATTTAGACAAAATATTGGATATGCCCTGCCAGATTCATGGCCGCCCCAACAAACTAGCTAATCACACCAACAGAAGCTGTTGGGTTCTCAAACAGGCTGGCAAGTTAAATGCCGAACATAAGGGGAAGAAGCCTCCCGGCGCCAACAACGACGAAGAGACACATCAACCGAAGACCGGGGGACAGAAGCAGTTTCCTCCCGAAGTAAAAACGGTAAACATGGCATATGTCACATACACCCCTAGAGGTGAATGCACTGGAAACGCCCCCCCTACAAAGGACCATACTATGGATACCTCAGCCGAACTACAAAGCGGCCTCACCTCACCGCATACCTCATCGTCCATGACGCCGCCGGTCTCCGTTCAACGCGACCGGTCAATGTCCATACTGGACTAGCAATTCAGCTTTCGCTGGCCGCCTCATATGCCTGAGAAGTCGGTACCGCGCATACATAATTATGCACTTAAAATACCATGGGCATCGGCGGAAGCACAACAAGGCCGGGCTTACAAGTACTCCCATGAACTCTCTTGTTTTTCTAACTATCTCTTTTTTTACTACCTTCTCTGCAGATGGCTCAAAGGCTGGTCACCCACTGACTCTATCGGAGTTCGGATTCATACACTCATCCAAAATTCATTTCCGTCAAAGAATACCCTAATCGAGGACGGGCGACGCATACATGCGACAGGAGGTCGAAAATAAATTTTTGTAGACCGCACTCAGTATTTCGAGCCGGTAAAGTACCTTCATCCTCAGCCTTCGACCCTTGGCATGTAAAATAGCCAGGGTGTGGCTTTGCTATCTATATAAACAATTGGCCCATCACTCAGATCCCAGTAAAAATAATCCACTCTTTTCTAAAGAACCGAGTTTTTCCCCTATGGTTGTTTTAAACATATACCTCGACATAACTTGCCAGGGGCTCCGTATGGGAACAAACGAGTTGCCGACAAGTCCGAACAGCTCTATAGCGTACTTCGGCGTCGCGAGTTTGGCCTTATATGCATCAGCTCCGAATCATGTCTTGGGTCAATAGTTGGGTTGCCTGGCTCCTGTGTTTGCTATCCTACGTTCCGCTCTATCGGCTAGGGTAGTAAAGGGAGAACTACTGCGATTGTGCTTCCGGTTCACCTGGTTAAGCACCTCAGTAGAGAAAGCCGAAAACTGACTATCATGATGCGGCAAGAGCTGGTCAACCACTCGATGACTTATTGGAATCTTTCGCGATTCCCTCCGTGTCACACGAAGGACCTCTTTCCGGTCAAATATGTAAACGCATCGTATGAATAAGCCGCATACATACCAGGGGCTATATCGTAGACCCACCATAAAACTCCTATGGCTAAGTGAAAGTGTTAACGCCCTATAGTCTGATTGCCTGGTTCGCCGCATTGACACCTCCTTCACGGACCAAGACGTTGGGTCAAGAGTGATCAGATGCTTTTCCGAACACCCCTGTATTTCCTACGAGGGGGCTGAAGCTGACGACAGGAAAACTTTCAGATTATATACAAACGGCCGCACAGGAGTAATAAAAGCATTTAGGCAAAACTAAAATATAGACCGATTATAAAAATTGTCTCTTACAATTCGTACGGAGTTCATTAGAATATTATGCCTTTCAAACATTGACCCTCTATCAAGCGGGCAGCCTCTGAGGCATCCTCAAAATAATGCTCTGGTGCGCGATGGTCCTTGCCCTTGGGTGGACCCTTCGCTGCAATATCGATGGCCTTCATCTTCCCCCAGTATGTCTTGACTCGGGCAAAGGCCATCTGTGCACCTTCAATGCACGCCGACCGCTTTGCAGCATCGATGCGTGGCACCGCATCAGTAAGCCGCTGCACCAAGCCGAAGTAGCTATTCGGAATAGGCTCAGTCGGCCACAACCGGAGTATGACGTTCTTTATGGCAGCGCCGGACATCCTGTGATGCTCGGCCCATTGGGACATCTGTTCATTCAGCAGCAAAGGGCGTCTTGATGCACCAAACTGTGACCAGAAAAGCTTCTCCGTTGCATAACCCTCTTGCGCTTGGTAAAACTTTGCCGCATCGGAAGAACTCTTCGACAGGTCCAAAAACATGTCTAGAGAACTCCACACTTGGTTAAGCTGAGCATACTTCGGATCACCGAATTTAGTCTGTAATAAAAAGGGCTTACCAGCCGCAATCTCCCCAGCTTGCCGGATCTCCTCACGTGCCGCTCTAGATTCGGACCGCGCTTCTTTCGCCTCTCACAAGGCCTTGTCAAGATCAGCCATTTTGGCTTTATTCTCCTTCTCAAGGAATTCACAGCGGCTAGTAGCATTTTTTAGTTCGAGCGCCATCGTGGATATTTTCTCCTCATCTTGGTGCTGGGCAGCTTGTTCGGCCTTTAACTCGGCCGATGCCTTTTCGGCAGCCGCATTATTAAATCCGGCCTGCTCCTTGGCCCGGGCCAGGTCCGCCCGAAGAATCTCAACGGTGGCGGCACCATCTGCAGCCATGCACATCCCAGTATGCAACTTTCAGCGTCACGCTTATATTACAAACACGTATGTGTAAGGCCTGCTCCGAATACATACCTTGCGACTCGTCAAGACGCCTATTGGTTAACACAATGTCATCCCCTGTCACATCAAGCTTCCGCTGCAGCTCGACAATATCCGTAGTCCGGGCGGTCGTCAGAAGAGAAACAACCTGTGTTCCAATTACTCAGGTCAGTCCCTGGGCATTTCTTTTGATCCTCTAATTGCCTCCCTCGGGAAACGAATCAGCGTCTCAGGGGCTACTATCTATACACAGGTGTATTTTGTGAATAAAACACAATTGAACATATTACAGTACAGACCTCGAAACCTCTTAGTAGGCCCACAAAGGCCTCATTCAATCCACGCTGCGCGGACAGGACCTTTTCAACCACCGCGCCCATCAAGGTACGATGTTCCTCTAAGACGGACGCCTGCTGCAGCATGCTCGTCAGTATATCCGGCGCCTCTGGGTCTCCGGAGGCTGCTGTAGGAGTACGACCCCCTTTGAAGGGATTTGTTTATTCGTATCCGGCTATAGACCGGATTGTTCGGGGCCATCATTACTGGCCCCCGGACCCTGGGCCACCGAAGTGTCACCTTCGAGTAATGTCTTCATCATCCCTCGCACCACTTGTTGGTCGGGGGAGACCCTCCGCGATGGCACCTCGAAGTTGTCCTCCCTATTGGGCGGAGAGGCCGGTGGAGGCGTCTCGCTTTCCATCATCTCTAGGAGAAGGTCCCCCGAGGAAGAGGATTGTTGAAGAAGACTGTGTGCCGAACTGCAAAAAATATGTATTCTAGGCATGACAAGAAAAGAATGGGACATGTTTAAAACATCCTTGTTTACTTACGATTTGGCCTAAGGCTTGTCCTCGTCATGAGACTGCGCGTTGACGTCCTCTAAGCCCGAGCCACCCGACGGAGGCGTCTTGCCTCGCTTAGGAGCCTTTTCCTCCCAATCTTTGGAGGCGGCCCTTTTCTTTCCACGGGGGGAAGAGACGTTGACCTCCCCCTCATTTTTGTCTTCGGACGATGGGATCTTGATTCCTCCGGACACAATGTCTGATACACCTTCGGAATGGAGACCATCTTTGGTCCTCTCCGCCTTGCCCTCCTTCACAGGCATATGGTATGGTGTCGGGGCCAGCATCCTTGTTAATACAGGATCTGCTGAACCTTCGGGAAGGGGGTCGAACACCTAATTAGCTCCGCTTTCTTTATCCAGCTCTGAAAGGAGATGGTTTGATCAGTAATGTATTACGGCATACTTAAAACAAAGTGTTCGGAAGACAAGTGCTTACCGGGGTATCCGGACGGTTCCAGTCGAGGCATGCGTCCTCAGTAGTGTCCGGCCAATGTTTTCGTTTCCCGAAAAACAACTTCCACATCCCTTTGTGTGTAATGCCGAAGAAGTGTTGGAGGGTTCGCGGTCCCCCTGGATTGAACTCCCACATGCGGAGAGGCCTACGCTGGCATGGCAAGATTCGGCGAATCAGCATTACTTGAATCACATTGACAAGATCGATGTCCCTCTTGAGGAGGGTTCGGATGCAGCTTTGTAGAGTCCGCACTTCATCAACCGATCCCCAGTCCAGCCCCTTATTGGCCCATGATGCAAGCTGTAACGGTGGGCCAGAACGGAATAAGGGTGCAGCTACCCACTTGGTGCTGCGGGGCTCCGTGACGTAAAACCATTCTCGCTGCCGTTGATTGGAAGTTTCGGTAAAAGAGCCTTTTGGCCAAGGAGTGTTGGTGAGCTGGCTGATCACAGCGCCGCCGCACTCCGCCGGTTCCCCTTCAACTACCTTTGGCTTCACACTAAAGGTCTTGAGCCATAAGCCAAAGTGTGGGGGGATTCGAAGGAAGGCCTCGCACGTACCAATAAACACCGAGACATGAAGGAGAGAATCCGGAGCTAGATCATGAAAATCTAGCCCGTAATAAAACATTAGCCCTCGGACGAAGGGGTGAAGAACGAACCCTAGCCCTCGAAGGAAATGCAAGATGAATACAACCCTCTCGCTAGATCTGGGGGTCGGAATAGCTTGTCCTTGATTAGGAAGCCTATGGTGGATCTCCGCAGTCAGGTATCTGGCCGCTTGAAGCTTCGCAATATCCTCCTTTGTAACAGAGGAAGCCACCCATCGGCCTTGAGGGCTGGGTCCGAACATGATGGGGAGGCTTGAATCAACGAAGTCGAACCTTGGGTGCTAGAACTTGAGGTTGGAAAGGCTGAGGAGAGGTTTGGTGTAAAAAGACGGTCCTTGGTTCCTTTATAAAGGCACCAGGTATTGAACGCCTCCTCTTGAGCCTGAAAGCCTGCCTATTCCTAAGGAATCTTTCCAACAGAACGGTTTGGTTACCCACGCTCATATTAATGAGAATCCCGCAATAAGGGGACACGATCTCTGCTTTGACAGAACGTGCCAATAGCAACCGCGCCTCAAAACGTGGAACGGCGGGACAGGAAACGGTTCGAAATAAATAACCGGGCGAACGTGATGTCATGTTACAGAAGTTGTCAGCAGATTGGACTCGTGGAATATTATGTTCTCTCTGCGGTTGTGTGCGGTGCGTGTGTTACAGGTCCGGACACGTTTGATACGTCCGAAGACTATCTTGGAGTTCGGAAGGAGGAACCCGCCTTGCAATGCCGAAGACAGATCTACACGCCAGATACCTTGTCATTGAAGCCAGGTTCAGGGGCTACTGAGGGAGTCCTGGAGTAAGGGGTCCTCGGGCGTCCCGCCTGTTAGCCATGGGCCGGACTGATGGGCTGTGAAGATACGAAGACCGAAGACTGCGCCCGTGTCCGGATGGGACTCTCCTTGGCGTAGAGAGCAAGCTTGGCGATCAAATATGTAGATTCCTTTCTTTGTAAGCGACCTTGTGTAACCCTAGATCCTCCTGGTGTCTATATAAACCGGAGGACTTAGTCCGGAGGGGGGAGATATTCATTACCATAGCCATACAAGCTAGGCCTCTAGGGTTTAGCCATTGCGATCTCGTGGTAGATCAACTCTCATAATACTCATATTCATCAAGATCAATCAAGAAGGACGTAGGGTATTACCTCCATAGAGAGGGCCCGAACCTGGGTAAACATCATGTCCCCTGTCTCCTATTACCGTCGACCTTAGACGCACAGTTCGGGACCTCCTACCCGAGATCTGCCGGTTTTGACACCAAGACCCCCTACTACTCCCGCCGCTGGCCAGGCCATCCCTCTACTCACCCACACCCCCTGTTATTCTGCGGCAATGGTAGGCTCACATCGCAGCCATACCAGTGAACCCTCGTACTCCTATCTGCATGGGCTTCCACTGCCGCATCTTCCCCGGCTCCACGTTGTCCCCTTCCTAGGCCTCGCCGTCGTCCACTGCCCTGGTGCTCTCGACGCGGCGCGGTCAACGTGGTCAAGGAACGAGTTCCATCGGAAGAGTACTATACGTGGAGAGGCTGACAGCTGGATCCACGGCCACAGCAAGGAAGTGCCTCCTTATTACGCGGAAAATAATGATTCCTCCACCTGACAACAGGGACCCACCGGACGGGCCACCGTATTTCGTGAAAAAAAATTTCCCCCTGACTGCTGGGACCCACCAGCTATATCTTCGAATGGAAGGAAGTGTGTCCATATTACGGGCAAAAAAATGATTCGCCCCTGACTGCTGGGACCCACCAGCTACATCTTCGCACGCAAGGAAGTGCCTGACAGTCGGGACCCACCTGGTCTAAGCATACGTAGCGTTGTCATTCTGGTCGCGAACGTGTACATACATACTGGTCGATTGGTCTCTCTGCAAGTATGAACCGTGGCCGAGTAAGTAGCGGCACGTGTGTCGTTGTAGAGCACCCGACATAGCAGTTCACGCAGTCCCGTCTAAGTCCGGTACACGTACGCACAAACATAGGGCAAAAAATACGACCACGTACGTACATACGGGCGGGGTCTCAAGCGCGTACTCACGGACGGCCAGGGCTTGTGTACATGGAGAGTCAACGGACGGGAGCAACAACATCCTGTTCATCGGGCAGCGAACCGACTGGGTCGGAACGGAGAAACAACGGTGTGTTCATCGGGAGGCAATGGAATGCATGTTGTTCATCGGGAGCCAACCGGCTTGGACGGAACAACCGATGGAAACGAGGCCTGGCGTACTGCAGAACGGAGGAAACAGCCTTGTGTTCGACCGGCCATGGTCGTAACGGGATCTATTCATCGGGAGGGGTGTGGCGTATGATACGTCTCCGTCGTATCTACTTTTCCAAACACTTATGCCCTTGTTTTGGACTCTAACTTGCATGATTTGAATGGAACTAACCCGAATTGACGCTGTTTTCAGCAGAATTGCCATGGTGTTATTTATGTGCAGAAACAAAAGTTCTCGGAATGACCTGAAACTTCATGGAGATTATTTTTGGAAATAATAAAAAATACTGCGAAAGAATCAAGGCCAGGGGGCCCACACCCTTTCCACGAGGGTGGGGGTGCCTGCCCCCTAGACGCGCCCCCTGCCTCGTGGGCCCCCTGGAGCTCCACCGACCTCAACTCCAACTCCATATATTCGTGTTCGGGGAGAAAAAAAATCAGAGAGAAGGATTCATCGCGTTTTACGATATGGAGCCGCCGCCAAGCCCTAAACTCTCGCGGGAGGGCTGATCTAGAGTCCGTTCGCGGTGCCGGAGAGGGGAATCCATTGCCGTCCTCATGATCAACCATCCTCCATCACCAATTTCATGATGCTCACCGCCGTGCGTGAGTAATTCCATCGTAGGCTTGCTGGACGGTGATGGGTTGGATGAGATTTATCTTGTAATCGAGTTAGTTTTGTTAGGGTTTGAGCCCTAGTATCCACTATGTTCTGAGATTGATGTTGCTATGACTTTGCTATGCTTAATGCTTGTCACTAGGGACCGAGTGCCATGATTTCAGATCTGAACCTATTATGTTTTCATGAATATATGTGAGTTCTTGATCCTATCTTGCAAGTCTATAGTCACCTACTATGTGTTATGATCTGGCAACCCTGAAGTGACAATAATCGGGACCACTCCCGGTGATGACCGTAGTTTGAGGAGTTCATGCATTCACTATGTGTTAATGCTTTGGTCCGGTACTCTATTAAAAGGAGGCCTTAATATCCCTTAGTTTTCGCTAGGACCCCGCTGCCACGGGAGGGTAGGACAAAAGATGTCATGCAAGTTCTTTTCCATAAGCACGTATGACTATATTCGGAATACATTCCTACATTACATTGATGAATTGGAGCTAGTTCTGTGTCACCCTATGTTATGATTGATACATGATGAACCGCATCCGGAATAATTCTCCATCACCGATCCAATGCCTACGAGCTTTTCACATATTGTTCTCCGCTTATTTACTTTTCCGTTGCTACTGTTACAATCATTATAAAACCCAAAAATATTACTTTTGCTACCGTTACCGTTACTTCCATACTACTTTGCTACTAAATACTTTGCTGCAGATATTAAGTTATCCAGGTGTGGCTGAATTGACAAGTCAGTTGCTAATACTTTAGAATATTCTTTGGCTCCCCTTGTGTCAAATCAATAAATTTGGGTTGAATAATCTACCCTCAAAAACTGTTGCGATCCCCTATACTTGTGGGTTATCAAGACTATTTTCTAGCGCCGTTACCGGGGAGCATAGCTCTATTCTTTGAGTCACTTGGGATTTATATCTGCTGGTCACTATGAGGAACTTGAAGGACGAGAAAACAAAAAATTATCCCTCAACTACGAGAGGAGGTAAGGAACTGCCATCTAGCTCTGCACTTGATTCACCTTCTATTTTGAGTAAGCTTGCGACACCTAAACCTGCTTCTGCTATTAATTCTGATATGTCGCATATGATTGATGATGCCACTTCTGCTATGCATGATACTTATGATGAAACTACTTCTATGCTTGATACTACTGTGCCACTTGGTGAATTTCTTGATGAACAACTTGCTAGGGCTAGAGAGAATGAAATTATTGAAACTGATAATATTGATGAAAGTGATGATGAAGACTCTCCCAATAAATATGAATTGCCTATTGTGCCTGAGGGCTATGTTATGGATGAAGAAACTACTAGAGACTTTCTTGCTTTCAATGATAGAAGTGATCTTAAGAAATTATTAGCTAAGCTTAAACAACAACTCTGAATGCTAGAATGAAATATGATCCTGCTTATGCTACTTTATCTATCTTTGTTACTGATAAGGATTATGAATTCTCTATTGATCCTGATATAGTTACTTTGGTTGAATCTGATCCTTTCTATGGCTATGAATCTGAAACTGTTGTGGCACATCTTACTAAATTAAATGATATAGCCATGATGTTCACTAATGATGAGAGAACTCGCTACTTTTATATCCTTAAAATATTTCCGTTCTCATTAAAGGGTAATGCTAAGATATGGTTTAACACTCTTGATCCTGGTTGTGTGCGTAGTCCCAGGGATATGATTTACTACTTCTCTGCTAAATATTTCCCTGCTCATAAGAAACAAGCTGCTTTAAGGGAAATATATAATTTTGTGCAAATTGAAGAAGAAAGTCTCCCACAAGCTTGGGGGAGGCTTCTCCAATTACTTAATGCTTTGCGTGATCATCCTCTTAAGAAAAATGAAATACTTGATATCTTTTATAATGGACTAACCGATGCTTCCAGAGACCACCTGGATAGTTGTGCTAGTTTTGTTTTCAGGGAAAGAACACCAGATGAAGCTGAAATTCTATTGAATAATATGTTGACTAATGAAAATAATTGGACACTTCCTAACCCAACTCCGAAGAAGAGGGGTGTTCTATTTCTCAGTCCTGAAGATATGCAAGAGGCAAAGAAATCTATGAAAGAAAAAGGTATAAAAGTTGAAGATGTTAAGAATTTACCTCCTATTGAAGAAATACATGGTCTTAATTTACCGCCCGTTGAAGAAATATATGGTCTTAATTCATCACCTATTGAAGAAACACATGGTCTTGATAACCCGACACAGGTAGTAAAGGTAAATTCTCTCTATAGATATGATAAAGCTGAAATCCCTCCTACTAAAATTGCTAGCCAATGCTTAGATGAGTTTGATGATTTTATGGTTAAGCAAGAAGACTTCAATGCTTATTTTGGTAGACAATTAAAACAAAATACTTATATGATTGAATACTTGGGTGATTATATGTCTAGAGTTAAAGGTGAACTTAAACTCATTAGTAAACATGCTTCTATGGTTACCACTCAAGTAGAACAAGTACTTAAAGCTCAAAATGATTTGCTCAATGAATTGAATAGTAAGAATAATGATTTTGCTGTTAGAGTGGCTACTAGAACCAGTAAAATGACTCAGGAACCTTTGTATCCTGAAGGCTACCCTAAGAGAATTGAGCAGGATTCTCAGACAAATAATATTGATGCACCTAGTCCTTCTAAAAAGAAGAAAAAGAAAACTGATAGGACTTTGCATGCTTCTAGTGAACCTATTGCTGAAACACCTGAGAATCCAAATGATATTTCTATTTCTGATGCTGAAACACAATCTGGTAATGAACATGAACCTAGTGATAATGTTAATGATGATGTTCATGTTGATGCTCAACCTAGCAATGATAATGATGTAGAAATTGAACCTGCCGTTGATCTTGATAACCCACAATCAAAGAATCAACGTTATGATAAGAGAGACTTTGTTGCTAGGAAACACGGTAAAGAAAGAGAGCCATGGGTTCAGAAGCCCATGTCTTTTCCTCCCAAGCCATCCAAGAAAAAGGATGATGAGGATTTTGAGGGCTTTGCTGAAATGATTAGACCTGTCTTCTTGCGTATGCGTTTGACATATATGCTCAAAATGAATCCTTATGCTAAGTATATGAAAGATATTGTTACTAATAAAAGAAAGATACCAGAAGCTGAAATTTCCACAATGCTTGCTAATTACACTTTCAAGGGTGGAAGACCAAAGAAACTTGGAGATCCAGGAGTACCCACTATACCATGCTTCATTAAAAGAAACAATGTTAAAACTGCTTTATGTGATCTTAAAGCCGACGTTAGTGTTATGCCTCTCTCTTTATATCGTAGACTTGATTTGAATAAGTTGACACCTACTGAAATATCTTTGCAAATGGCTGCTAAATCAACTGCTATACCTGTCGGTATTTGTGAGGATGTGCCTGTTGTGGTTGCAAACGTTAGTATTTTAACAGACTTTGTTATTCTTGATATTCCCGAGGACGATAGTATGTCTATTATTCTTGGAAGACCCTTTTTGAATACTGCAGGGGCTGTTATTGATTGCAACAAAGGCAATGTCATTTTTCATGTTAATGGTAATGAGCATACGGTACACTTTCCGAGGAAACAACCTCAAGTTCACAGTATAAATTCTATTGGAAAAATTCCATCGATTATTTTTGGAGGTTTTGAATTTCCTCTTCCTGCTATCAAGAAGAAATATGATATTCTTATTATTGGGGTTGTGCATATCCCCGTCGAGGTAACATAGTGTTATTCGAAATTTCTCCGGTTCCATGTTAGTCAGAATGAGTTTGTTAACAAGACTTGATCAACCTTGTTAGTGGATTCCTTTTGATGAGCATGAGATGGATGAAGTTAGAAAGCACAACCTTCTGTACCCTCCTTTTACTTTCTGTTATTTAGTTGAAATAAAGTAAAATTAGTATTTTCTGTCTGTTTTCTGAATTATCCATGCAATATAAAAATACCCCGAAAATAAAAGTTCTCCAAATGCCCCGAAATTGAAATATGATTTTTTCTGGAATATTTGAGAATATCTGGCACTGAGAACACAGCAGGGGGAGAAAGCACCTAGGCACGAGGGTCCAGGGCGCGCCCACCCCCCTAGGCGCACCTCCTGCCTCGTGGGCCCATGGTGGCTCCCCTCCACTTATTCCTGCACCCACACACTTCTTCTTCCTCCCAAAAAAAACACCAACCAGCTCAAGCACGAGTTCTAGCTCATTTTGCTGTGATTTTTGATCTCCTTGCTCAAAGCACCTCTCACAAAACTGCTTTGGGGGATTGTTCCATGGTATGTGACTCCTCCAATGGTCCAATTAGTTTTTGTTCTAGTGCTTTATTCATTGCAAATTTGTGCTGCCTAGGTGACCATGTTCTTGAGCTTGCATGCCAAATTTATATGGTTCCAAGTAGTTCTAATGCATGATATAGGCTCTAGGCACTTGTAGGAGTAGTTGCTATCAATTTTGTTGAGTTTCGTTCACTTTTATTTGAAGTTACTAAAAATTTCAGAAAATGATGAAGATATTTTTGAGGGGCTCATCGAGCCAAAGCTCGAACGAAAAGCAAAGTGAAGAAGAAGAGAGGCCCAAATATAGTCTGCCTCCACCGCGGATGTTCGGCCATGTGAATGGCCTTGCGATGATTTCTTGAGAGCAGCCGGGATTTATGATGATTTTTATGAGTTGGCTGAGAATGCAGGCCTCACCGACTTCCTCCGCGACCAACGCGAACAGTATCTCTTACGCACCAATACCTTTGTGCAAAATTTTCATTTCCATTCTAGGAGGTCACCACCTATGGTGGATTTTTATTTATATGATGAGTATAAGGAGATGACCCTTCGTGAATTCTGTAGAGTTTGCAAGTTACCTTTTCCTGGTATCATAGAGGAACCACATAGTAACATTATGGAGGGGTTTATTGATACAATTGCTGTAGGGGAAACGAGGAAGGTTTCCGATGCACGAATCACTAGCATACACTTTCCTGTTCTATGTAACTTTGCTATATTTGCTAGTAGATGCTTAATTGGTCGCGGAAACTATGGAAACTTGAGTGTCCCTGATATTATTATTTTGTTCCATGCCTTGTTTCGAGATGACACATTTAGTATGGGCGCTATTGTTGCAAAGCGGTTAAATCTTAACCGTGCTAAGGGCCCCATCTTGGGAGGTATCTTCGCCTCGCGCCTCACTGCACATTTTAACATACCAATTAGGCACTATAAGAAAGAAGAAAAATTGCTGCCTACAGTTTATTTAGACTATAAGAGTATGGTAGCACATGATTTTATTGTTAAGAATAGGGAAAGGGAGCTTAAATACAAACTGATATTTGATAAGAGTCACCCTGAGACTATTACCTTGCCTGCTCGTTCCTTGTTTGATTTATCTACAGGCAAGTATCTCGTTCCGCTGGCGGCCATCCACGCCTACCGGAACCCTACATCAGCTACAGAGCCAGAGCCGGAACCACAATTTGATCCTCCACGACAATCTAATTACCAGTGGGATCCAGAGGCGATTGCCAACCAGTGGCAATCAGAGGCTTCTTCTTCTCAGTACGACCCCAACTACAACTATGGATATCCGCCAGGCCAGCCGTGGCCATAGACCAACTTAGGCCAAAAGCCTAAGCTTGGGGGAGTACGTATTTCTCACCGACATTACATTTATGTTCACACACTCATTGCTAGTTGTCAGTGCTCATACTTTTTCACTGTAATATCCATGCTAGTTTATTTTCCTTTTTATGCTTTCTTCTTGTGTGTTTGAAAAACCTTAAGAAAAAAACAAAAAAATAGTAGTAGCTTTTAGCTAGTTTACTTTTTTGCTGTAGTAGTAATTATTAAAAGAAAACCCAAAAATATTTCATGTTCTTCTTTTGCTTGTTGGGAGCTTTCCCGTGTAAATAGTTTTATTTCTTTCCTTTTCTTTGGGGGTCGATAGGAGGAGACCATAATGAAATTGTTGAAGTGGCTCTTATATGCATTATTGTTGATTTAACCAAGAGCCCATATTGCCTTGTCTTCTTCTGTTTATTGAATGCTCACAGATTCCAGCTTAGTCCAATGCACGTGCACTATTATTATTATTATTCACATCATTCGGTCATGCAAGTGAAAGGCAATTATGACGATATATGATGAACTGATTGAGATGAGAGAAGCTAGTATGAACTCGACCTCTCTTGTTTTTGTAAATATGATTAGTTCATCGTTCCTGATTCAGCCTATTATGAATAAACATGTTTGCAATGACAATTAGAGATTATAGTTGCTTATGCCATGCTTAATTTAGCTAGGAGTTTATAATGGTTTACCTTGCGTGACAACATGCTATTAAAATAGTTGTGATGTGGTATGATGGGGTGGTATCCTCCTTTGAATGATTCAAGTGACTTGACTTGGCACATGTTTGCACATGTAGTTGAAACAAAATCAGCATAGCCTTCACGATATTTATGTTCATGGTGGATTATATCCTACTCATGCTTGCACTCAATGTTTATTAATTTTGATGCATGTTCATGACTGTTGTCGCTCTCTAGTTGGTCGCTTCCCAGTATTTTGCTAGCCTTCACTTGTACTAAGCGGGAATACTGCTTGTGCATCCAATCCCTTAAACCCCAAAGTTATTCCATATGAGTCCACCATACCTTCCTATATGCGGTATCTACCTGCCGTTCCAAGTAAATTTGTATGTGCCAAACTCTAAACCTTCAAATAAAATTCTGTTTTGTATGCTCTAATAGCTCATGTATCAACTAGGGTTGTCCATATCTTCCATGCTAGGCGGGTTATTCTCAAGAGGAGTGGACTCCGCTCCTCACTCACGAGAAAATGGCTGGTCACCGGGATGCCCAGTCCCATGCTTTAAGCAAATCAAATCAAAATAATTGCAAACAAAACTCCCCTTGGGACTGTTGCTAGTTGGACGGTACCCTGTTGTTTCGGATGGCCGTGGAATGTGCTTGTTGGTGGTGGGGGAGTATAAACTTTATCATTCTGTTTGGGAACCGCCTATAATGTGTGTAGCATGGAAGATATCGCCATATCTTGGTTGTTATGTTGACAATGAAAGTATGCCGCTCAAAATATTATTTATACTCTGCTTTAAAATCGAGCTCTGGCACCTCTACAAATCCCTGCTTCCCTCTGCGAAGGGCCTATCCATTTACTTTTATGTTGAGTCATCACCCTCTTCTTAAAAAGCACCAGCTGGGGAGCACCGCTGTCATTTGCATCCATTACTATTAATTTATATTGGGTATGACTATGATTGGATCTCTTTTACCATGAATTACAATGTTTAGTCAGTCCTTGATCTTTAAAGGTGCTCTGCATTTATGTTTTGCGGTCTCAGAAAGGGCTAGCGAGATACCATCTTGTTATATCATATTATGATTGTTTTGAGAAAGTGTTGTCATCCGAGATTTATTATTATTGCTCGCTAGTTGATTATGCCATTGATATGAGTAAACATGAGACCTAAGTGTTATTGTGAATATGGTTAGTTCATAATCTTTGCTGAAAACTTGAATGCTGGCTTTACATATGTACAACAACAAGAGCAAACAGAGTTTGTAAAAGTTTTTCTTTATCACTTTCAGTTTGTCAACAGAATTGCTCGACGACAAGCAAAGGTTTAAGCTTGGGAGTTGATACGTCTCCGTCGTATCTACTTTTCCAAACACTTTTGCCCTTGTTTTGGACTCTAACTTGCATGATTTGAATGGAACTAACCCGGACTGACGTTGTTTTCAGCAGAATTGCCATGGTGTTATTTATGTGCAGAAACAAAAGTTCTCGGAATGACCTGAAACGTCACGGAGATTATTTTTGGAAATTATAAAAAATACTGGCGAAAGAATCAAGGCCAGGGGGCCCACACCCTTTCCACGAGGGTGGGGGCGCGCCCAGGCGCGCCCCCTGGAGCTCCACCGACCTCAACTCCAACTCCATATATTCGTGTTCGGGGAGAAAAAAATCAGAGAGAAGGATTCATCGCATTTTACTATACGGAGCCGCCGCCAAGCCCAAAACTCTCTCGGGAGGGCTGATCTGGAGTCCGTTCGGGGCTCCGGAGAGGGGAATCCGTCGCCGTCGTCATCATCAACCATCCTCCATCACCAATTTCATGATGCGCACCGCCGTGCGTGAGTAATTCCATTGTAGGCTTGCTGGACGGTGATGGGTTGGATGAGATTTACCATGTAATCGAGTTAGTTTTGTTAGGGTTTGATCCCTAGTATCCACTATGTTCTGAGATTGATGTTGCTATGACTTTGCTATGCTTAATGCTTGTCACTAGGGCCTGAGTGCCATGATTTCAGATCTGAACCTATTATGTTTTCATGAATATATGTGAGTTCTTGATCCTATCTTGCAAGTCTATAGTCACCTACTATGTGTTATGATCCGGCAACCCCGAAGTGACAATAATCGGGACCACTCCCGGTGATGACCGTAGTTTGAGGAGTTCATGTATTCACTATGTGTTAATGCTTTGGTCTGGTACTCTATTAAAAGGAGGCCTTAATATCCCTTAGTTTCCGCTAGGACCCCGCTGCCACGGGAGCGTAGGACAAAAGATGTCATGCAAGTTCTTTTCCATAAGCACATATGACTATATTTGGAATACGTGCCTACATTACATTGATGAATTGGAGCTAGTTCTGTGTCACCCTATGTTATGATTGTTACATGATGAACCACATCCGGCATAATTCTCCATCACCGATCCAATGCCTACGAGCTTTTCACATATTGTTCTCCGCTTATTTACTTTTCCGTGCTACTGTTACAATCATTATAAAACCCAAAAATATTACTTCTGCTACCGTTACCGTTACTTCCATACTACTTTGCTACTAAATACTTTGTTGCAGATATTAAATTATCCAGGTGTGGGTGAATTGACAACTCAGTTGCTAATACTTGAGAATATTCTTTGGTTCCCCTTGTGTCAAACAATAAATTTGGGTTGAATACTCTACCCTTGAAAACTGTTGCGATCCCCTATACTTGTGGGTTATCAGCGTACCGCAAAACGGAGGAAACGGACTTGTGTTGGAGAGCTATGGTCGAAACGTCGGTCCTGTTCATCGGGAGGGGCGTGGCATACCACAAAACGGGACTCCACGGGACACTGTTCATCTCCACCGTTGACTACCTCCACGGGCTACTGTTCATCCACCGTCGACCTTTTCTAGCCTCCACCTGCGAGTGTTCATCCACGGGCTCCTGTTGATCCAGCCTCCACTGCACGCTCCTCTACCGGCTACTGTTCAACTAGCCCTCTCCTCGGGGTCCTGTTCAACCACCCCTCCACGGGCTACTGTTCATCCAGCCGTCCACCAGCTACTATTCAACCAGCCCTCCACGGGGTCCTGTTCATCCAACCCTCCATGGGGTCCTGTTCATCCAACCCTCCATGGGGTCCTGTTCATCCACCGGCTCGATTCATCGGGGTACTGTTCATCCAGCGGCAACGGCCTCTACTACCACGGGGTCCTGTTCATCCAACCCCCCACCGGGAACTGTTCATCCACCCCCAACAATGCTCACTATTCATCTAGAGGCAGCATCGATCGGCTTCAGTTAGCAAAAGTAGTAAAGGAATAACTCGGGTTTAGTTAACAGCATGGGATCGATCGATCGCTCGGGTTCAGTAAGACGTAGGTAGCCTGCAGTGCAATCGCTCGGGTTCGGTTAGAGCCCAATGCCTCGCACACATGCGCGTACGTACGAGAGAAACACGCATCGCTCGGCCCCCGACCACCCACCGTAACCGGTATCTCCCCGATATTTTCCTCGCCCTCACTTGTACCACGGTTTTTTCCATCATGGATGGCCCAAAGAATGTCATGCAGCTGCGTCTCCGGCCTGCCCAGGACGAAAAGCCCATTTTTTGTCATGATTTTTTGTCATAGAAGTAGGACCCCACCACATCTATGATGATACCGGGTTTGGTCACAATTATCGTCATAGAAGTGTCATAAGTATGACAGAAAAAAATTTCGTTCGGGCCAAAATGTCACGGATGTGTCTCTTTTTTGTAGTGTGAACGCATCGCGTTATTGAGATCGCCATTATCTCAATTATAGACAGCCTGGAGTTGGCAAGCACTCTAATCTTGCTTGCTAACCTCGAGACCTCCGTACTGTCTTCTTCCTCGAGGCTCCGGGGACGCCAGCTGGCGCGCTTCTTCAATATAAAACCATTCTGAGGGCCACTCTTTGGATGCCTTCTTCGGAGTGCTGGACAGGTATCCTGTCCCGGCTATGCACCACATTTCGGCGCCACCCACCTCGAATATAGATCCCTTTTGGGAGCGGGGGACGAGGCAGAAGAATTTCTGCCATAGCTCGAAATGGGCCTCACAGCCTAGGAACAATTCGCAGAGAGCAACAAAGCCCGCGATATGCAGAATGGAGCTTGGCGTCAGATTGTGAAGTTGGAGGCCGTAATACTCCAGGAGACCACTGAGGAAAGGGTGGATAGGGAATCCTACGCCTCTTATAAGGAAGGAAACGAAACACACCCGCTCTTCTTTAGAAGGGTTGGGGAAATTCTCCGCCAGGATTTCGCCATTGAGGGAGGATAATCCAGCCCGAACGGAGACTAGATCCATGGGAGGAAGTATCCCTGCGTCTGAAGTTTATTCAGATGGGCGTGGGACACTGAGCAAATTTCCCGGTCACCTTTTTGAGGGCCGTGGGGATGTGAGGAAGAGCTAGGAGCGCACGCCATGTTTGGACGATTTCCTATGGGAGGTTCTAAGGGTTTTCGCGTGGTGTGGAATGGCTTATGAGATCTAATCACTTTAAATAGACTCTATCCCTGCATGGTCAAGGGGTTATTTGTAAAAGATACCTAGACCGTTCGCATTCATTTGACACATGGAAGCCGAGGCGACGGCATCGAATAATTAATAGAATATGATATGGAGCCGAACTATCGTCAAGCTGAAGTATAATGGAGAACCCACCTTGCAAAGCTGAAGACATAAAGCTGTATACTACATCGTCATTGAAGGCAGGTTCGGGGGCTACTGAGGGAGTCCTGGTTTAGGGGGTCCTCGGATGGTCGGACTGTGTGACATGGGCCGGGCTGATGGGCCGTGAAGATACAAGATAGAAGGCCTTCCCCTGTGTCCGGATGGGACTCTCCTTTGCGTAGACGACAAGTTTGGCAATCGGATACGTAGTTTCCTTTCTCTGTAAACCGACCCTGTACAACCCTAGCCCCCTCCGGTGTCTATATAAACTGGAGGGTTTAGTCCGTAGAGGCAATCACAAAATCATACACGCTAGACATCTGGGGTTTAGCCATTACGATCTCGAGGTAGATCAACTCTTGTAACCCCAATACTCATCAAAGTCAATCAAGCAGGAAGTAGGGTATTACCTCCATTAAGAGGGCCCGAACCTGGGTAAACATCGTGTCCCCCGCCTCCTGTTACCTTCGATCTTCAGACGCATAGTTCGGGACCCCCTACCCGAGATCCGCCGGTTTTGACACCGACAAAGTTCGACTACATCAACCGTGTTAAAATAACGCTTCCACTTTCAGTCTACGAGGGTACGTGGACACACTCTCCCCCTCTCGTTGCTATGCATCTTCTAGATAGATATTGCGTGATCCTAGTAATTTTTTTGAAATTGCATGCTATGTTCCCCAACAGTGGCATCTGAGCCAAGTCTATGCGTAGATTATATGCCCGATTAGAACAAAAAGAGTTGCGGGCAGTGATCATCATACTGCTTACCACCAATGTCTTATTTTGATTCGGCGGTATTGTTGGATGAAGCGGCCCGGAGCAACCTTACATGACCACGTTCATGAGACCGGTGCCACCGACAGACATGCAACTAGCTTTGCATAAAGGTGGCTGGCGGGTGTCTTTTTCTCCAACTTTAGTTGAATCAAATTTGACTGCGGCCGGTCCTTGTTGAAGGTTAAAACAGCAAACTTGATAAATCGCCGTTGTGGTTTTGATGCGTAGGTAAGAGCAGTTCTTACTAGATGCCCGTAGCGGCCATGTAAGACTTACAACAACAAAGTAGAGGACATCTAACTTGTTTTTGTAGGGCATGTTGTGATGTGATATGGTCAAGACACGATGTGATATACGTTATTGTATGAGATGATCATGTTTTGTAAAAGTTATCGACAACTGGCAGGAGCCTAATGGTTGTCGCTCTATTGTATGAAGTGCAAACACCATGTAATTGCTTTACTTTATCACTATGCGTTAGCGATAGTTGTAGAAGCAATAGTTAGCGAGACAACAATGATGCTACGATGGAGATCAAGGTGTCAAGCAGTGACGATGGAAATCATGACGGTGCTTTGGAGATGGAGATCAAAGGCACAAGATGATGATGGCCATATCCTGTCACATATTTGATTTCATGTGATGTTTATCTTTTATGCATATTATTTTGCTCAGTACGGCGGTAGCATTATAAGATGATCCCTTACTAAAATTTCAAGGTATAAGTGTTCTCCCTGAGTATGAACCGTTGTGACAGTTCGTCATGCCGAGACACCACGTGATGATAAGGTGTGATAAGCTCTACGTTCACATACAACGGGTGCAAGACAGTTTTGCACATGTGGAATACTCGGGCTAAACTTGACGAGCCTAGCATGTACATACATGGCCTCAGAATACTGGACACCGAAAGGTCGAACGTGAATCATAAAGTAGATATGATCAACATAGATATGTTCACCATTGAAGACTACTCCATCTCACGTGATGATCGGACATGGTTTAGTTGATTTGGATCACGTGATCATTTAGATGACTCGAGGGATGTCTATCTAAGCGGGAGTTCTTAAGTAATATCATTAATTGAACTTAATTTATCATGAACTTAGTCATGATAGTATTTGCATATCTATGTTGTAGATCAATAGCTCGCGTATAGCTCCCCTGTTTTATTTTGATATGATCCTAGAGGAAACTAAGTTGAAATATGATAGTAGCAATGATGCGGACTATGTCCGTGATCTGAGGATTATCCTCATTGCTGCACAGAAGAATTATGTCCTTCATGCACCGCTAGGTGACAGACCTATTGCAGGAGCAGATGCAGATGTTTTTAACGCTTGACAAGCTCGTTATGATGATTACTTGATAGTTTAGTGCACCATGCTTTACGACTTAGAAACGGGACTTCAAAAATGTTTTGGACGCCATGGAGCATATGAGATGTTCCAAGAGTTGAAATTGGTATTTCAGACCCATGCCCATGTCTAGAGGTATATATGAGACCTCTGACAAGTACTTTGCCTACAAGATGGAGGAGAATAGCTCAGCTAGTGAGCATGTGCTCAGAATTTCTGGGTACTACAATCGCTTGAATCAAGTGGGAGTTAATATTCCAGATAAGATAATGATTGACAGAGTTCTCTAGTCACTATCACCAAGTTACTAGAACTTCGTGATGAACTATAATATGCAAGGGATGACAAAAACGATTCCCAAGCTCTTCACGATGCTGAAATCAGCGAAGGTAGAAATCAAGAAATAGCATCAAGTGTTGATGGTTAACAAGACCAATAGTTTCAAGAAAAGGGGCAAGGGAAATAAAGGGAACTTCAAGAAGAATGGCAAGCAAGTTGCCACTCCCGTGAAGAAGCTCAAAGTTAGACCCAAACCTGAAACTAAGTGCTTCTACTACAAAGGAAATGGTCACTGGAAGCGGAACTGCCCCAAAAACTTGGCGGATAAGAAGGATGGCAAAGTGAACAAAGGTATATCTGGTATACATGTTATTGATGTGTACTTTACTAGTGTTCATAGTAGCCCTGGTTATTTGATACCGGTCCAGTTGCTAAGATTTGTAACTCAAAATAGGAGTTGGAAAATGAACAGATACTAGTTAAGTGCGAGGTGACGATGTGTGTTGGAAGTGATTCCAAGGTTGATACGATCACCATTGCATACTCCCTCTACCTTCGAGATTAGTGTTGAACCTAAATAAATGTTATTTGGTCTCCGCATTGAGCATGAATATGATTGGATCATATTTATTGCAATATGGTTATTCATTTATGTCAGAGAATAATTGTTATTCTGTTTACATGAATAAAACCTTATATGGTGATACACCCAATGTAAATGGTTTATTGAATATCGATCATAGTAATACACATATTCATAATATTGATGCCAAAAGATGCAAAGTTGATAATGATAGTGCAACATACTTGGGGCACTGCTGTTTAGGTCATATTGGTGTAAAGCGCGTGAAGAAACTCAATGCAGATGGGCTTTGGAATCACTTGATTATTAATCATTTGATACTTGCGAACCATGCCTCATGGGCAAGATGACTAAAACTCCGTTCTCTGGAACAATGGAGCGAACTACTGACTTATTGGAAATAATACATACCGATGTATGTGGTCCAATGAGTGTTGAGGCTCATGGCGGGTATCGTTATTTTCTGACCTTCATAGATCGCGGTGGCGAATATTTGAGTTACGAGTTTGGCCTTGATTTAAAACAATGTGGAATAGTTTCACAACTCATGCCACCTGGAACACCACAGCGTAATGGTGTGTCTGAACATCGTAATTGTACTTTATTAGATATGGTGCGATCTATGATGTCTCTTACCGATTTACCATTATCGTTTTTGGGGTTATGCATTAGAGACAACTGCATTCACGTTTAATAGGGCACCGTCTAAATACGTTGAGACGACACTGTATGAACTATGGTTTGGCAATAAACCTAAGTCGTCGTTTCTTAAAGTTTGGGGTTGCGATGCTTATGTGAAAAAGCTTCAGCCTGATAAGATCGAACCCAAATCGGAGAAGTGCGTCTTCATAGGATACCCAAAAAGAAACTGTTGGGTACACCTTCTATCACAGATCCGAAGGCAAGATATTTGTTGCTAAGAATGGATCCTTTCTAGAGAAGGAGTTTCTCTCGAAAGAAGTGAGTGGGAGGAAAGTAGACCTAGATAAGGTAATTGTACCTTCTCTCAAATTGGAAAGTAGCTCATCACAAAAAACCATTCCCGTGATGCCTACACCAACTAGTGAGGAAGCTAATGATAATGATCATGAAACTTCGGATCAAGTTACTACCAAACCTTGTAGGTCAACCAGAGTATGTTCCGCACCAGAGTGGTACGGTAATCCTGTTCTGGGAGTCATGTTACTAGACCATGACGAACCTACGAACTATGAGGAAGCGATGATGAGCCCAGATTCCGCGAAATGACTTGAGGCCATGAAATCTGAGATGGGATCCATTTATGAGAACAAAGTGTGGACTTTGGTGGACTTGCTCGATGATCGGCAAGCCATTGAGAATAAATGGATCTTCAAGAGGAAGACGGACGCTGATGGTAGTGTTACTACATACAAAGCTCGACTTGTTGCACAAGATGTTTCGACAATTTCAAGGTGTTGACTATGATGAGATTTCTCACTCATATCGATGCTTAAGTTTGTCCAAATCATGTTAGCAATTGCCGCATTTTATGAAATCTGGCAAATGGATGTCAAAAACTACATTCCTTAATGGATTTCTTAAAGAAGAGTTGTATATGATGCAACCAGAAGGTTATGTCAATCCTAAAGGTGCTAAAAAATGTGTGCAAACTCCAACGATCCATCTATGGACTGGTGCAAGAATCTCGGAGTTGGAGTATACGCTTTGATGAGGTGATAAAAGCATATGGTTTTATACAAACTTATGGTGAAGCCTGTATTTACAAGAAAGTGAGTGGGAGCTCTGTAGCATTTCTGATATTATATGTGGATGACATATTGCTGATTGGAAATGATATAGAATTTCTGGATAACATAAAATGATACTTGAATAAGAATTTTTCAATGAAAGACCTTAGTGAGGCTACTTAAGTATTGGGCATAAAGATCTATAGGGATAGATCAAAACGCTTAATTGGACTTTCACAAAGCACATAGCTTGACAAGGTTTTGAAAAAGCTCAAAATGGATCAGTCAAAGAAAAAGTTCTTGCCTCCGTTGCAAGGTGTGAAGTTGAGTAAGACTCAAAGCCCGACCACGGCAGAAGATAGAGAGAGAATGAAAGTCATTCCCTATGCCTCAGCCATAGGTCCTATAAAGTATGCCATGTTGTGTACCATATATATTATGTACCTTGCCATAAGTTTGGCAAGGGTGTACAATAGTGATCCAGGAGTAGATCACTGGACATCGGTCAAAATTATCCTTAGTTACCTAGAGGACTAAGGAAATATTTCTCGGTTATGGAGGTGATAAAGAGTTCATCGTAAAGAGTTATGTCGATGCAAGCTTTTACACCGATCCAGATGACTCTGAGTCTCAATCTGGATACATATTGAAAGTGGGAGCAATTAGCTAGAGTAGCTTCGTGCAGAGCAATGTAGACATAGAAATTTGCAAAATACACACAGATCTGAATGTGTCAGACCCGTTGACTAAACTTCTTTCACAGGCAAAACATGATCACACCTTAGTACTCTTTGGGTGTTAATCACATGGGAATGTGAAGTAGATTATTCACTCTAGTAAACCCGTTGGTTGTTGGTCACATGGCGATGTGAACTATGGTTGTTAATCACATGACGATGTGAACTATTGGTGTTAAATCACATGGCGATGTGAACTAGATTATTGACTCTAGTGCAAGTGTGAGACTGAAGGAAATATGCCCTAGAGGCAATAGTAAAGTTCTTTTTCTTGACGTGGAAGACTGCAGGGCTTACACCCCACATCATTTTATTAAAACTGAAACAGACAGATATAAAAGGTTCCTCAAGGGGAGGAACAAACAAAAAAGGAAAGGCTATACAAGGCAGGCTATACTAATCTAAAAAGAAGGAAAAGCACTAAAGTCTAAAACCAGAAAAAAAGGAAAAAAAACATCTGAGGAGGCCCTCAAGGAGGTAAGAAATCAATCCACTTGAGCAGAGCATCCCTGTATCTGGTCTTGATCTGGTGTGAAAGGAGAGTAATGTCATGAATAAATCCATTCGTCCACTGCCTAAAAGATGGGCTGATATGTCTAAAAGCCTTGTCATTCCTGACTTTCCAAATGTTCCACCAAGCAAGGAAAACCACTTCTGAGAAGAAAGGTTTATTAAAATCTTTCCTGGCATGTAAGGCAATTTGCACCATGTCATTGCTATCCAACCAGGAAACTTGTAGATAGTTCCAGATTCTCATACTGAAGTTACAATTGAAGAAAAGATGGTTCCTGTCCTCAAGCACTCCAGCCAGACAAAGGACACAGTTAGGCCCATCATTAATTTTCCAATGTCGACATTGAATCATATCCTTGGTGTTAACTCTGTCCATAATTACCAGCCAGACAAACATTTTAACTGTCATGGTACAGCAACTCTTCCAAACCCAACTCAGAATGGGATTGGCAAGAACTGGCTGGTGAACCAAATCATAGAACTTCTTTGCTGATTATTTAGACTTTTTCCCATGCCTCTAAGCCCAGATGTCATTGCAACTATTTTCCAAAGAAATCACAGCCAACATGCTTGATAGCTGGTTGAACACCTTAAAAGCCAGCTCAGACAGAGGCAGAGAAAACATGTGCTGTAAATTTCCTGCCTGTACTACTTCCATGACAGAAAGATTTTTCTGCAGACAAAATGAGAAGAGCCTTGGAAAACTTTCTTGAAGAGGGATGCAAGACTTGTCAATCTCCCAATGGTCAGACCAAAAGAGAACTGAATCCCCTCTGCCAACTGTGATAGAGGTAATAGCCCTGAATTTGTCCATTCATTTGCAAATGTCCCTCCACCAGAAGGAGCCACAAAGAGCAGTGTCATGGGGAACTCTCTGAAAGTAGTATGAGTCCCAAACCAAATGAACCCATGGAACATCTGCTTTGTTATAAAATTTATTCAGATACTTAAGAAGCAGAGCATCATTTTGCAGTCCTAGATTTAATATTCCAAGTCCCCCCTTAAGCTTTGGCCTGCAGACCATAGGCCAAGCAGCCAAAGAATGCCCCTTCTCCTGACCATATTTCCTCCACAGGCACTGTCTCTGAATTCTTTTTAACTGCTTGAGGATACCTTGTGGTATAGATAGACTACAAAGGAAAAATATAGGCAGTGAGGATATAACAGAATTTACCAGCTGCAACCTACTACCGTGGGGCAAAAATCAAGAGCTTGCAGTTAGCCTTCTTTCCATGCAGTCTACTAAAGGTAGCAGATCAACAATTTTGGGCCGAGTGGTTCCAACAGGAAGTCCCAAATATGTGAAGGGCATTGAGCCTAACTGACAACCAAACTGGGCAGCAAGAACAGAAGCAACAGAGGTTTCCACATTAATTGGGTACATTGAAGATTTATGGAGGTTAATTTGCAAGCCAGTTGCCAAAGAAAAAAAATTCAGGACTGTTTTGAGGACCTCCAACTGAACTGAATCAGCAGCCACAAATAGCAAAGTATCATCAGCATACTGTACCACTGGATAATCAGGATCATGTGTTGGAAGAGGCAAGGTTAGCATGCCCTTACACATGAGATCATTAATCATAGTCTGCAAAAGATCAGCTGCAATCACAAAGAGCAAAGGAGAGATAGGATCTCCTTGCTTTACACCACATTTGCACTTGAAGTGCTTTCCAGGTACACCATTTAACAAAATGGAAGAGGTTGCAGATGATAACAGCTGTTGAACCCAGGTGATCCATTTCGTATCAAAACCTTTTGCCACAAGAATCTTTATAATTGCCTCATGCTGAATAGAGTCAAAAGCCTTTTCAAAGGCAAGCTTCAGCAATATGATTGGCTTCTTTGAATGGTTGCATTGATGAATATACTCAAAGGTCCAAGCAATACAATCTTGAATTGTTCTTGACTTAATAAAGCCATACTGATTCTTATGAACACATTTGGTGATTTCATCTTGAAACCTATTGGCTGCCAGTTTAGTAAGAAATTTTAGCCCCACACTGGTCAAAGAGATTGGCCTAAAATCTCCTACAACCTCAGGTGTTTGCTTTTCTGGAATTAAAATAATGGAAGCTTCATTGAGATTCTCCAAATGAGCAGTTCCTACATGAAATTCTATCACCAGCCTAATAAAATCGCTGGAGATGATAGGCCATCATTTCTTCATAAAAAGGCCATTAAAACCATCTGGCCCTGGTGCCTTATCAATGGGCAATTCTTTGATGACCTTCTCAATTTCTTGCACCTCAAAAGGTTTTGTGAGCACCTCAAGTCCCTGCACTTTTGGAATAAGTGAGAGAATGTCATTGCCCAACAAAATTGGCTTAACAGTTCCCATTCTTCCCTTGAAAGTTTCCAAAAATTCCTTAGCCATTTCCCCATGATCTGAAGAAATTGTTCCATCAGACAGTTGCAACCTAGCAATAGAATTCTTCCTATACCTCTTAGTTTCCATGGCCTGGAAGGATTTTGAATTTTCTTCTCCCACCTTGATATATCTGATAGTGCATCTTTTCCTCCAGTATAAAAACTGTAAATATAAAAGGTGCTCATGATGCATCTTAATCACCTTCCTCAAATTGTATTCAGGTCTGGATAGAGGCCTCCAGTCCTCCAAATCATCCAACCATAGGATTACCCAGTTGCACTTCTCAATCAATGTTTTGATATGGGACAACCCCTTCTCCCATTTCTTGAGTGCAAATCTCAAGGATTTCAATTTGTCCATAATAACTACAGAGATATGAGTTTTATGAGAAGTTATGTTCCAAACCTTTTGCACACAGTCCATAAAACCAGGTTGATGCACCCAATAGTTTTCAAATATGAAGATATGAGCTTTTGGGATGGTGGTGCAGATAGATATTACACAAGGAACATGATCAGAAGCAGTTTTAGCAAGAGGTGTAACTTGCGTCATGGGATACTGATTGATCCAATTGGCAGAGGTAAAACACCCAGTCCAATTGTTCAAGGAGTGGAGCATCCTACATGTTTGACCAGGTGAATCGTCTGCCTTTTAAAGGGAGTTCTAGCAGACCTAAGTGACCAATTATCTCATTAAAGATGAAAATGTCATTGACATCTCCACCAGGAAGATTTCAATTATCCGTGGATTTTATGAAATTAAAATCTCCCAATAACAACCATGTTTGCTCAGATTCTACCTGAAGGTTGTATAGCTAGTTAACAAACTCATCCCTCATTACACCTTGACAAGGCCCATAAACATTTACTAAAAACCACTGGTCACTATTATGCACCGAGGTGAAACTGATGACAATACCAAATGGTTTTACTTCTATTAATGTACCCGTAAAAACATCAGAACGCCACACGGTCAGAATACCTCCCGAAGCTCCTCTTGAAGGAGATTCAATGAACTGATCAAAACCCACAGGGCAAATGCTCTTAATTAATGAACGAGGGCAATCTGAGAGCTTAGTTTCTTGCAAACAAGCAACTGCACACTGACTTTCAGTAATTTTCTCTCTAACAGAACACTGACGTGTTTCAAAATTTAAACCACGAATATTCCAACAAAGCACCTTCCAATTACGCATAGGCATTCGATTCATGAAATAACCAAAAGCAAATGTAGCAGAAACAACATGACATAAAATGCCATACATCCCACGTCATAACAGACAAAATGCACCCAGTTTTGACCACACTGCATAGGTTTCAGAATGACATAATAGATAGCATATTTGACAAGCTGGCTACACCTAGATAGAGTTTTAAACTTCAACATTCAAACACCACTGGAGGAGTCATCCTAGGGATTAGCCATAAGCTTATCCTTAGAAAGCAAGTTGGGGTCGATCTCCAGCTCCGCTCCAATTGCTTGCAGCACTTTGAGAGGTGTGTGTGTGTGGGGGGGGACAGCTTCAGACTTGCCATTATCGCCAGGGTCTTCAGTGTTGGGGCTGGGCCTTCACTTCAATGGGCTTGGACCGGGGACGCCTTTTAGTGGGCTGGAGGGAGAGTTGTTCAAAACTCACAGGTTTAAACCCATCCCGCTTTGCCGCTCTTCTTGTACACCTCCGTACAGAAGTATCCACTAACGAAACAGCAGTCTTCCTTCTTCTTGTCTGTTTCTTTTCCTTGACCTGCGAGTCAGCAGAAAAAACCACAGTAGAGGAAAAAGAGTTCTCGTCCATGCTACCAGGCACAACATCTTCAGAAAACAACTCTCCTGACACAGCAACTCCAGACACGGCATCATCATTAGCAGTCAAAACCTCCTCAGGTGGACCTCCAAACAAAGCTCTGGCAACTGGGCGTTTAGCCACAATAGATTTTCTTGGAGGCAGAGAGCCGGGCAAGCTTGGCACCAAGAGAGACATCTTCTAAGAATCATCAAAAGCAATGGTCCATGTGCGCTTAGAGTATGTGACTGTTCCCAAGAGCTTAAAGAAGATAGATCTGGGCACATCCTTAACAGCAAACTCAGGCAACAGGTTTTCAAAAGATCTTTTCCAGATCATCTCAGGAGGAAGCGGTGGCCCAGCCACAATCCTCGCCATACCAATGAAGATCTGGTGCTGATGAATGACAGGAGGTTGATATGGTACAATTGCCAAAGGATTTTCCAAAACAGCCGGCTGCTCATTGACCTGTAACTGTTTCTCAGGCTGAAGTTGATGTTGCTGATCAAACTGAACTTCCATATGCTGCTCCACAGACCTAGAGCCCTCTGGCTGATCAATGACAATGGAAACCTGATCCTGCTCCGGCACTGCAGGCTGTGGTGGTCGTTCAAGCTCATCATCATTGTCACCCCAGTTTGCATTTCCCCATCCCGCATCTACGATGTTGTTTTCAGGTGCCAGTGGAGGGACCACGGGCGCATCGTTCCATCCCAGCATTGGATATGGAGGAAGAACAAAAGGCAGGTTGTCTTGCAGCAGATTTCCAGGCATAGGGTGAGGATTACCATCCAAAGGCATCGGATCTTCATCGTTCGGCATCTGGTCAGTGAAGTCGGCACCTAGCACATAGCAAGCCGTAGTCCATGAAACCTGAGCTCCCCCAATCTGCATAATCTCCAAAGACCACATCGCGTGGCACCAGTGGTGTGTCCGGAAAGCTAGCCTCCACTAGAGTACGAACCAAATATGGGTCCTCACTATCCCAAGAATGAAATTTCCCAAAAGTGCCTACCGCTTGTGATATGAACTCCATGGTGCGATAGTCAAGAGGAATACCAGTGAACATGAGCCAACCCTTATGGAAACCATGATTCCCCTTGAAGTTTTCTCCCTCATCATCCTTCATAAATCTAACAAAATGATCATCACCCAAAGGAAATGGGGCATGCTGAATCAACATGTATCTGACAGATGGATCTCTGACTTGAAATAACCCAACCCCATGGAACCAAGGCTGAGCGGAGCGGACCAGAGTACCTCTGTTTTGAAGGAACTGAACAATCTCTTCCCTGACCGGCCCGAGTGGTCCCTCTAGAGCAGGCATGACCTCTGCGACCATGTAATCTTCATGGCGGCGAGGAGGACGAGCTGCAGGCATGAAGAAGGTGCGTGGAAGACGCCGGTCCCCGCCATCAATGATGTGATGGCCTGCCGGCACAAAGCGTTGTGGATCAAGCTCAAAGTTCGCCATGGCCGGCCGCAATGGAGAGGAGATGGGGTTTTCTTTGGAAGGAAGAGGAGGGGATTGGAGCAATGTGGGCGGCGATGATGTGACTGGGCAAGCTATCCCAATAACTCCGGCTCCCTTCCCATGACCGGCAGAGTTTTCTGATGTACGCATGTTTTGTTGCAGAGAAATTGGTCTCCAAACCAATCCATTGGTACGCGCGAAATCATTACAATCTTTGCTAGAGTGACCCATGTGGGAGCAAGCCGAGCAGACTGCTCGCATTCCACAAGAGGCTGCCAGGTGGCCCCTCTAAGAGCGAAGAGTACAGGTTAAAACACGGTCCACCATGTCATCGACCATGGCTTCAAATTGTTGTGCAGCTTCTTGCGAGGTGGGTATTTCCTGCGAGGAGGTTGCTGGGCTTGGGATATTCTAAGACGAGGCAGGCCCAACAGCAACAGAGCCAGAAATTGGCCCATCAGTAAAATCCTGGGACACTGGGTCGGTCTGGTGGGCATCTGAAAGAGATGGGCCAGATCCCAAGTTACCATTTTGAACCGGAGAAATTCCCGCTAACGCAAATCGTGCAGTTAGATTACCAGAAACCACGGGCCATGGATCCACAGGTACCGGATTATGTGCCGGCGACGTGGTCGATCGATGCAACTCTGGCACCGGGATGACCGTACCAAACACGATAGGTGGCCGAGCCACCGTTGAATGCAAGTCTAGAGGGGGCGATTGTCGAATAACAACACACTCATGAGCAGACAGATCATATCCCCCATCCATGATAGTATCAATGCAGTTTTGAGATGCAGGATATCTGTAGCCTTTGCAAGCAGAATACTGTTCAAACGTGGCAAAAGATAATTTCTTCCGAACAGTGCTAGCTGACTTAAGAGAAGATCTAATCGGAGGCTTATGCATGGCCAATAAACCTAAAGAAGATCTACGTTTGGTTGGACTAATCAAAATGCACTCAGCATCACACTCCTTATGCTAGATCTTAAGTTCCCGAACCCAATTAGGTCCTCCATTGCCCCAAAGATTGAAATAACATTTAAAAAGATGGCAAGCAAATGAACACAGATCCATAATAAGAAAACCAACTTGATTTCATAAGACTTGGAAAGAAAAAACCTTGTCCTTGATATGATGAACCCGAATATCACTGGCCGATCCACCGATCACAAATGCCACCGCCACAGAATCTTCTGACAACCGGAAAGCATGACGGCTAAAAGAAACAATCAATGTAAACGCCCTTCTTCGTCCCATTGGATGGATCGTTTGACCAGTAGATCTGAAAACCTCATCAGAGAAAACCCCACCCTTGGAGAAATCCAAGCCAAGGGTAGATCCACCAGTGGAACCCATAGGAGTTGGGTATTGCCTTGATCCAGAGAAGACGCCGGAGAGGATGGTCAGAGAGGATCCACAGATTAGTGGAGGAGGATGGAGATCACCGGTGGTGAGGACAGCGCCGTGGTGGGAGGTGGGAGCACCATTTTAAATTAAGGATAGACAATAATAAAGTTGTTATTTCCTTATATCATGATAAATGTTTATTATTCATGCTAGAATTGTATTAAACAGAAACTTGATACATGTGTGGATACCTAGAAAAAACACCGTGTCCCTAGTAAGCCTCTACTAGACTAACTCGTCAATCAAAGATGGTTAAGTTTCCAAACCATGGACATGTGTTGTCATTTGATGAATGGGATCACATCATTAGGAGAATGATGTGATGGACAAGACCCATCCGTTAGCTTAGCATAATGATCGTTAAGTTTTATTGCTATTGCTTTCTTCATGACTTATGCATATTCCTTTGACTATGCGATTATGCAACTCCCGGATACCGGAGGAATACCTTGTGTGCTATCAAACATCAAAACGTAACTGGATGATTATAAAAATGCTCTACAGGTATCTCCGAAGGTGTCTATTGGGTTGGCATAGATCGAGATTAGCATTTGTCACTCCGAGTATCGGGGACGTATCTCTGGGCCCTCTCGGTAATGCACATCATGATAAGCCTTGCAAGCAATGTGACTAATGAGTTAGTTGCGGGATGATGCATTACGAAATGAGTAAAGAGACTTGCTGGTAAAGAGACTGAAATAGGTATGAAGATACCGACGATTGAATCTCGAGCAAGTAACATACCGATGACAAAGGGAATTGCGTATGTTGTCATTACGGTTTGACCGGTAAAGATCTCCATAGAATATGTAGGAACCAATATGAGCATCCAGGTTCCTCTATTGGTTATTGAGCGGAGAGGTGTCTCGGTCATGTCTACATAGTTCTCGAACCCGTTGGGTCCACACGCTTAACGTTCGATGATGATTTGTATTATGAGTTATGTGATTTGGTGACTGAATGTTTTTCGGAGTCCCAGATGAGATCACGGACATGGCGAGGAGTCTCGAAATGGTCGAGAGGTAAAGATTGATATATTGGATGATAGTATTCGGACACCGTAAGTGTTTCGGAATGTATCGGGTACATATCGGAGTACCGGGGGGGTTACTAGAACCCCCCGGGGGAAGATATGGGCCATATGGGCCATAGGAGGAGGCAGGCCAGCCCACAAGGGGTGGCGTGCGCCACCCATGGGAGGAGTCTGAATTGGACTAGGGGAGGGGACGACGCCCCCCTTTCCTTCTCCTTCTCCCTCTCCTTCCCCCTCCGATAAAAGGAAGGGGGGCGAATTGGACTAGGATCCCAAGTGGGACTCCTCCCACTTGGAGTGCCCTAGGGCCGGCCTCCTCCCCTCTCCCTCCTTTATATACGGGGGCAGGGGGCGCCTCTAACACACATTAGTTGTTCTTAGCTGTGTTAAACCAATGCTTCCACTTTCGGTCTACAAGGGTACGTGGACACACTCTTCCCCTCTCGTTGCTGTGCATCTCCTAGATAGATCTTGCGTGATCGTAGAATTTTTTTGAAATTGCATGCTACGTTCCCCAACGGTTGGAAACTCTAATCAACCTTTGTCCAGTTCAACCAAAATTGAGAGACGTTGCCCACGTGACATTTTAGTTGAACTACACAAGATACTCATTCCAAAGTGTTTTGTGAAGTTCACCAAAAGGTCACAATAGCAACGAGGTGGAATGGATATCCTTGTCCGCAAAAAATGATAGAAAGAAAACAGTTACTGGTCAATAACAAGATATGAAACAGACATGAAATGAAAATAAGCATCTTGATTATGTTCATGGCAATGACGCACGGACAGTAGAAATTTTAAAGCGGTAGCATTGCTTCATGTTACGGGAAGCATTACGATCAACAATGACATCCGTCAAATATGGGATTACTTTAATCGTGGCATTGCTTGTTTACCAGATATAGTAGATCAACAGCAGCTAAAGAGTTGGTTTAAGGGCATGGGACAGTGGGGACACCAGGACACTCAGCAGCGTGAAGAAGCTACTTACTTATCATACTGGGGAAAACAACAGGAGTACCATTTGTAACACAATTTAATTGCATCTACTACTGCAGGATGCTGCTAACGCGACACTATGATCAGAGACCCTTCGAGAAACTCTGTGCGGTGCAATAATCGCAAACGGTGCTGTATGAAAACCATCAGAAATGATGCGATGAATGATACATCAAACACGGTTCAGATTATAGTTGCGTGTGCGATGAGGGGCATACAGTTGATCTGTACGAACTGTTTGCGATGAGATAGAACAACAGAAATGGGCAGCCAGATAAAGGTGTGTGCGATATATGGCATACAGTTCACTCTGATGAACCGTTTGCGTTGAGTGAGGTGAACACAAACTATTCGACGTAACAAGATGTGTGTGATACCCGACAAACAGGCTGGTAATCAGAATTGTGTGCGATCATTATAGACAGCCCATACGGTCTTTTTTTGTGAATTGTGCGCTCGTCAGGGCACACAGTTCAACAAAGCAACATGTTGGTGATAATGTAGAAGATCTCTGTCGAATACATATTACTAACTGTCTACGATGAGATTGACAGGATAAACAGAGATATATATAGTCTGCTTAATTTAGTCCTTCTTCTTGTTGTTGTTCTTGTTGGATGGCCTCGCGACATCGTCTTGGCGAGGACGCTTCTTGCCGCTGACCGTTGGCTTTTCATCCCCGCTGCCATCGTCATCGTCGTTGTTGTCGTCTTCGTCCTCCTCCTCGTTCGACCATTCCTCCTCATCGTCATCGTCGCCCTCTTCTTCGTCCTCCGACGGCTCCTCGTCCGTCTGGTTGTCATCTGACGACTCCGGAGGCGGCGTCCCTTCCATGAACCGGATATAATCGAGCTCTGGGCTCGACGCCGGACTCATGGAAGACGAGCGGGATGATTCCGATGTTGGCCTATCATCGGGTGCCAGACTGCTGTGTAACGCCCACGATGCGGCTATATCTCCCACGTGTCGAGGCACGACTTAGAGGCATAACCGCATAGTGGTTTTTTCGCAAGAAGGGTCATCTTCACACAATCCCATGTAATGAACAAGAATGGGATAAAGAGTTGGCTTACAATCGCCACTTCACACAATACATGAATATAATTCATACATCATCCAAAATACAACCATAGAGACCGGCTACGGTCAAAACCAGATGAAAATAAGATAACCCCAAATGCTAGATCCCCGATCGTCCCAACTGGGCTCCACTACTGATCATCAGGAAAAGACACATAGTAACGACCACGTTCCTCATCGAACTCCCACTTGAGATCGATCCCATCATCTGCACTGGCATCGTCGGCACCTGCAACTGTTTTGGTAGAATCTGTGAGTCACGAGGACTCAGCAATCTCACACCCGCGAGATCAAGACTATTTAAGCTTATAGGAAAGGATGGTGTAATGAGGTGGAGCTGCAGCAGCAATAAGCATATATGGTGGCTAACATACGCAAGAAAGAGCGAGAAGAGAAACAATGGAACGGTCGTCTTCTAGTAATGATCAAGAAGTGATCCTGAACTCCTACTTACGTCGTACATAACTCAGACCGTGTTCACTTCCCGGACTCCGCCGAGAAGAGACCATCACGGCTACGCACACAGTTGATGCATTTTAACTGGGTCAAGTGACAGTTCTCTACAACCGGACATTAACAAATTCCCATCTGCCCCATAACCGCGGGCACGGCTTTCGAAAGATAATACCCTGCAGGGGTGTCCCAACTTAGCCCATCATAAGCTCTCACGGTCAACGAAGGATAAACCTTCTCCCGGAAAGACCCGATCAGTCTCGGAATCCTGGTCTACAAGACATTTCGACAATGGTAAAACAAGACCAGCAAAGCCGCCCGATGCGCCGACAAATCCCGATAGGAGCTGCACATATCTCGTTCTCAGGGCACACCGGATGAGACATCCTACGAGTAAAACCAGACCTCGAGTTTCCAAGAGGGGGCCCCGCAGTCTACTCAGTTCGGACCAACACTCGAAGGAGCACTGGCCCGGGAGGGGGGGGGTTAAAAGTAAAGATGACCCTCGGGCTCGCGAAAACCCGGGAGAAAAGGCTTAGGTAGCAAATGGTAAAACCAAGGTTGGGATTTGCTGGAGGAGTTTTATTCAAGGCGAACTGTCAAGGGGGTCCCATAAATCACCCGACCACGTAAGGAACGCAAACTCAAGGAACATAATCCCGGTATATCAGTAACTAGGGCGGCAAGAGTGGAACAAAACACCAGGCATAAGGCCGAGCCTTCCACCCTTTACCAAATATATAAATGCATTAATTTAATAAGATATATTGTGATATCCCAACATATCCATGTTCCAACATGGAACAAACTTCAACTTCACCTGCAACTAGCAACGCTATAAGAGGGGCTGAGCAAAAGCGGTAACTTAGCCAAACAACGGTTTGCTAGGAAAGGATGGTTAGAGGCTGACATGGCAATATGGGAGGCATGATATAGCAAGTGATAGGTAGCGTAGAATGGCAATAGAGCGAACAACTAGCAAAGCAAAGATAGAAGTGATTTCGAGGGGTGGTCATCTTGCCTGCAAGGTTCTCAGAGTTGTCGAAAGCTTGATCCTCGTAAGCGTACTCAACAGGTTCCTCGTTCACGAACTCGTCTCCCGGCTCTACCCAAGATAAGAACACAAGCAACGGAACCACAATCAACCACGAGAAATGCACGAGCAACATGATGCAAAACATGTATGATATGCAAGATATGATATGCGATGCATATGCGTGCTCCGGAAGGAAAATGATGAACAAGATAGTAACTTGGCAAACCAAGCATGCCACTGGAAAGATGAGATGATTTCGGTCAAAATCGATATAAAGATCACCGGAAACGGATGCACGGTTTGCAAATGGCAAGCAAAACAAGAATGACACGAATCTGCGATTAACAGCATGATAGCACTTAAAATGCAACAAGCAACAATGCTACAGCACCCCAACATAGCAACAAAGCATATGACACTAATCTACAGGAGATGTTTGACAAAAGATGAACACTGAGATATGGCTAGTTCACAACATAACAAGCTCAAACAAGCATGGCGAAAGTGCAAAAGATAACAGGTTCACAGACTTGGTGAAATTACTGGACATGGCAGAAAACAGCATCAGGTAGCAATGTTCAGAGCATGAAATAAACATGCTACAGGAACTTAACATGGCAAAACAAGGCATGGAAGTATTCTACTAAATGCATATGACAAAAGTCCCTTACTGGCCATAAGCCAAAAAGGATCAGAAGATATGATGGCAAGCATGTGAATATAGCAAGTTTCGTTATCAGGTTTCAGACTTGGCAGAAAACAGAGCATGGCAGAAACAATAATATGTAGGCCTGTTGGTGAGCTTGATGCACTCACTACAGAGCAATTCATGACAAAAAAAGCACACCTACAGTAAGATGGCATGTTTTTGAAGCTAACCATGGCAAGAGCAAGTACATAGCATGCATGGATCAACTACAATAAGCTTGGAAAAATTGCATATCATGTTAAGAATATGCCAGAAATATTTTATAGCAAAAGTAGAGCAAGATTGAGTCATGCTATGGCCGTCCATAATTGCAAACAAGTGAAGAAATGGATCAATTACAACAATAGCTACAAAACATCCTTACTGAACATCTCCAAAATATGCGTGGATCTCTCTGTAGTATCAAGTTTACGTGGCAACAAAATAACAGCAGACAAGGACTTAGAGAAAACACTAAGTCCCTGAAATCAGAAACATTAAGGGGCCTAGTTTGCATGCTTGTGCTAGTCACCACAGAGATCACAAAAATACATTTCATACACCCTTGGAAAGACGGCATGGCATACAACAAAACACATGTAGAGCTCATGCCCATAAGATGCACAGATTAAATGATACAAAAATGACAAATCTCCAAGTTCTGTCAAGAACCAGAAGATAACAGCAACTATCCCTCTTGCAACAGATATTTGGGCATCAAGATGACATCTAATGAACATGGTGCAATTGAAAAAAATGAAGAGCATCACGAGACGAACAATTTGACATATTACACGCGCGAATCGGAGCTACATGCAAGAAGTTATGCACTGCGGAACATGAGCATATGCTGTAAATTATCAAGACTTACAGAAATAATTGAGATCGAGAAAAGTCAATGCGCTCGTACAGATCTGGATCGGGGCCGAATCCTCAGGGAGCTCGCCGGCGGGAGAGAAGAGGGAGGAAGCGATGGCGAGGGAGACCGGAGGGAGGAAGGAGGCGGCGGCACCGGCGGGCGGCGGCGGCGGCGCACCCCGGTGCGGCGGTGCGGGTGGCCGGTGCCGGCGGAGACGCGACGCGGCGGGGCAGGCCGGGCGGGAGGCAGGCAGCGGCGGTACGGGCCGGGCGGGCCCCGCCTGGGCCCGGCGGGCCGGCGGCGCGAGGAGGAGAGAGAGGGCGCCCGGGGTGACGTGGCGCGCCCTTATTGGCTGCGGCCGGCTGCGGGATGTGTCCGGCGGCGTACGGACACGTCCGGCGCGCGGAGGGACGAAGGCTAGGGTTTGTCTGTGTTTCGTTTTCGGGAGGGCTCGCATATAAATAGGAAGAGGGAGCTAGGAGGCTTCAAATGAGGTGCGATTTTCGCCCACACGATCGTGATCGAACGACCTAGAGCATGGAAGAGAGTTTGGTGGGTTTTGGGCTGGTTTTGAGGGGGTTTTTTGCTGGACACACAAATGGACTTCGCGGATGCCCGGTTAACCGTTGGAGTACCAAACGACCTCCAAATGGAACGAAACTTGACCGGTGGTCTCCGGGTGGTATACTAGGGCCACTTGACAAGCCTCGGTCCATTCCGGGAAAGTTCGACACCCGCTCACGAAAGAAAACAAGAGGGGTGCACCGGGGGAGATAGGAGCGCCGGATTGCAAAACGGACAACGGGGAAAATGCTCGGATGCAAGAGACGAACACGTATGCAAATGCAATGCACATGATGACATGATATGAAATGCATGACATGAACAAAATACAAAACAAAAAAAACCCGACCATGAAGGGAATATCATAGCACATAGCCGAAAATGGCAAGAGTCGGAGTTACAAATATGGAAAGTTACATCCAGGGTGTTACATGCTGGCCGAACTGTCGTCCTTGCTATCGCTCGACATGGCTGCAGAGTGTGTGCCAGTGTGTAGCGTGGCCTGCCGGGGGCGATGAAGATGGTGGACACTTAAGCGGGGTATGCAGAGAAGAGGAACTGCCAATTTAACGGGAATTGAAGCGGGGGTTGATGTATTATCTAACCGCTGATATAATCAACCGCAATTATTTGTACCCTGTTGCTCCAAATTCTCGGGGTTGCGCAGGACTCCTATTGGCTATTTGGCTAGTTTCCTTTTTCAGGACAAAAACAAGGAATGAGTTTTGGGATTATGCACCGGTACCGGTACAAACGCAGTAAGATAGTTGGCAAGCAATACATTGAGCTCTTCTTATTGATAAAGCCAGTAATAATCAAACAAGAAAGGAAAAGAGAAAAGACAAAGAAAAATATCTGCACGAATCTTTGCGTAACATCAATGGCATAGGACCTAGATGTGCATTACTTAGAGCACATCTAGATGTGCTTTAGCAATACTGTCAAAAAAACCCTAATCATCATTGCAAACAGCGCATAGAACATGGCTAATGCGACAACCACAACTGCACATGATATTTCCTTCTTGTCTCTTGCTTTCATCTGTTGCCTATGATTGATTCTTTCTTGCTTCATCATACTGATTGTACATTCCAGATCAGCCAGTTTCTTCTTCAGCTTTACGTTATCTTCTACGAGCTTGGTGATAACACTCCGAGCCCTGCCATGCCATTCTTCATCCAGCCAGTTAACAAAGGCACAAGCCTCATATCCCTGCCAATGTTAAGTAGTATTCTGGATGAGCGGTGGCATTAACTGAAGTAAAATGATGAACTTCATTAGCACTAACTTCTAAGGGGCAACTGAGAAACCGCCTGCCAATGTCGAATCCCTCCGTGCATACACGTCGAGCAGGAGTGTGCCCGTGCACACAACTCAGCTTTTGGTACTTCTTGGTGGCGCAAAACTCAGAGTCGAACTCGTGTTGCGGGAGTCTGGAGTCAAGCTCCGGATCCGGCAACAGATCGCTTTCCTGGGGGGGTCATTCAGGATGGATTCAACAAGGATCTATACTTTGGACATGCTAAAAAAGATCGGGATAAATTGGAACCTGACAGGACGATTCAGATCCGTAGTACACCTGCCTTCTGATGACCTTATAGGAAAGTGCTCGGCGGCGACCGCCGTCGTGGCGGCGATACGAGCAGGAGCAGCCGCACCGAAACCATCAGCACCACTTGTCCGCATTCCCCCAATGTCAGCGCCACGCGAGGGAATTTGGAGGCTATGTAGGGATTTGGGGGAAATGGGGAAACTATGGAGATAAGCTAACGGCCGGGAACTACTAATGGCACTATATATATGTTGTATACGGCACACTGTTTGTACATGTCATTTGTGTTAGGTATTACAACATCACACACGATTTCCGCACCAAACCTTGTGAGAAGACAACATAGGTTAGACACGGTTGCCGTTACATAACCTTATGTGATGTACTACCCTATCCATATAATTGAGTTACGGTGAGATACCGTGTAAACAGCCGCTCCGCGGATATCCATAAAAAAACAGCCGCTCTGCATATAGAGATGGCGGCGGCCTAGGCGGCGGTTACCGGAGAAGAGGTCAATCCTCGGTCGGTGGGCGGTTGTGGCATCATAGGAGGTCAATCCTTGGTATGCAGCGGGACATAGGAGGAGCTCAACCATCGAGGTCGGCGGCGGCGTGATTCGAGCACATCCATCGCAGTCGATGGCGGGATAGTGGAGGTCGAACTTCAGGCGGCAGCCAGACTAAGCTTTGCTCCTCGACCCTGCTGTCTCGGCGTGCTGCCGCATCGCGCTTGTCTGTCTGCTAGGTGGAGGTCGCCCCGCGGCTAATTAATTAAGGTATTCTTTTCATGAGTGGCTTAATTAAGGTATTCAATTCCTAAGTGTAGTGTTGTACTAGTACTCTGCGTGTAAATTGACTGGCCATTAATTTTTGTCATTGCACGTCTGGATAACAACATGGAGCGCCCTCAGTAATTATTAAAATAAAACCTTGTGATTTAAGCACGCATCTCTAGGTAGGAGTTAATCCGTGTATTAATGATGTTATTTTGTTTTTAATTACCATTCGTCTGCTGCAGCTGGAACGATCTCGATGGATGAAAAATCAGAAAACTGCATATTTTATCAGTGGCGTGATAGAGTTCATGAAATTGGCTGAACGTACAAAGAGGAGAATTGGTGATGCGGATTACATCATGTGTCCATGTACTGATTGTGCCAATACAGAGTCACATGAAGTTGCAGATGTCCAGATGCACTTAGTCATGGATGGATATACACGTTGGACCAGACACGGTGAAGAGGAGGTCATGGATGAAGATTCCCAGGGCAGTGAGATGCCAAACCCCGACCAGTGCACATGGATTTTGAATCTAACATCGGGGCAGAGGCGTCAAGCTACCAATGGAACACCGGAAAGCCAAAACGCCCACTAGAAAACCAAGACGACCACGCAGATGACGACGATCTTGATATGCCAGATTTTGCTGCTATGATTGCAGATTTCGAGGGCCCAGAAAAGGATATGATTGGGTACAAGGATCTGCTAACCATTGATGCAGACTCCAAGAAAGAATTGTATCCAGGTTGCAAAAAGAAATATTCCAAGTTGAGTGCAACCCTGGCGCTTCTCAGATTTAAAGCAGCAAATGGTCTATCAAACAAGGGCTTCACAGAGATGTTAGGTCTTTTGAAAGAAATTCTTCTGGAAGATAATGTGCTCCCCAGAAGCACGAATGAAGTGAAGAAAATTGTTTGCCCATTGGAACTTGAAGTATAGAAGATACACGCTTGTGTGAATGATTGTATATTGTACCATGGTGAGTACAAAGATTTTCGTGCATGTCCTACATGCAAGCATGCACGATACAAGCGCAGGAGAGCAAAGGACAAGTACAAATTGGACGATGAGATAAAGACAGGAATCCCGTTCAAGGTTGTTTGGTACTTGCCTTTAATTCCAAGGTTGAAGCCTTTGTTTGCAAACCCTATAGAGGCAAAGAGGTTGTGGTGGCATCATGATGAGTGAATTGCGGATAGGTTTATGAGGCACCCGAAAGATGGGGCTCAGTGGAAATTAATCGACAACAAGTTTGAGTTTTTTACCAAGGATCCTAGAAGTATAAGGCTCGGGGAGTGTACTGACGGGATGAATCCTTTTGGCGATATGAGCACCAATCACAGCACATGGCCGGTGCTTCTGTGCATATATAACCTAGCTCCTTGGTTGTGTATGAAGAAAAAATACATTATGATGTCAATGATTATCCAAGGCCCGAAGCAACCTGGAAATGACATCGACATTTACTTTCAGCTACTGGTAGAAGAACTGCTGACAGTGTGGATAGATGCGCCTGCTGTAAAATGTTATGATGCTTACAGAAAGGAGATTTTCGATCTACATGCGATGCTGGTGCACACCATTCAAGATATGCTGGCATTAGGCAACACATCGGGGCAGAAAACAAGGGGAGATGTAGGGTGTGTCACATGCATGGATAGGACAGCTAGCAGAAGACTTCCCAACTCGCGCAAAACAGTGTATTTGCGTCATCGTAGGTTCTTACGGAAAAATCACCCATACCGAAAGATGAAAGCTGAATTTGATGGTACGGCAGAGGCAGCTGGGGCCCAAGACCCTATGAAGGGGAGGTGGTCCACAACATGGCTAAAAAAATTAATGTTGTGCTTGGCAAGAACCACCCTTTGACGGTGAAACTAACACCCAAGGATCAAGTGTTTAAGAAGAAATCGGTGTTCTGGAAATTACCTTACTGGGAGATTCTACGTGTACGTCACTGCATCGATGTCATGCACGTAGAGAAGAACGTATGTGAAAGCATCCTTGGTACTCTGCTCAAGATTAAAGGTAAAAGAAAGGATGGTGACGGTTCACGGCTCGATATGCTTGCTGATCAATCACAACGCAAGAGTGAAGCAGAAGATGATGACAAATTCATCAAAGCTCGCCAGAGTTACAATTTCAGTACAAAAGAAGCAACACAGTTCTTCACCTATTTGTTGTCAGTTAAGACACCCTCTTCCTACTGCGCAAACATCAGAAGTCTCGTGGATGTGAGCTCAGGTAAAATGAAGTTGGGACACATGAAGTCACATGATTGCCATGTAATGTTGACACAAATCCTCCCGGTGGCCATCAGGAATCTGATGGACAAAGATATAAGAAACACACTCATTGACCTATGTGATTTCTTCAACCAACTATGGCAGAAAGTTGTAAATCTTGAGGAGTTGGATCATATGCAAGATGATATTGCAAGAATATTGTCCAACCTAGAGATGTTTTTCCCACCGCCATTCTTTGATGTCATGGTCCATCTCACTGTGCACCTTGTCGACGAGATAAAGTATTGTGGTCCTGTGTTTCTTCGCAACATGTATCCCTTCAAGCGGCTCATGGGAATACTGAAGCACTTTTGTCGGAACCGAAACCATCCAGAGGCAAGCATCCTACAAGGTTATACCGCGAAGGAGGTGGTTGAGTTTTGCACCGAATACATGAAACAAAGACCTATAGGTTTGCCCCTCTCTCGCCACGAGGGAAGGCTGAAAGGTAAGCCGGTCCTTGCTGGCACGCAAATGGTTGCACCTGGAGAATTGGCAGAGAAAGCCCATTTGACGGTACTTCTTAACAGCCTAGTTCTCATCACTTATGCCAAGAACACTTGGCGGAGATATGCCAAAGCTTCTTACCAATGGTGCCTTCATCAGAAGTGGAGATGAAGGAGCACACTAAGAAGTACGCCGAATGGCGGAAGAATCGTTTGGCACGAGGAACCATCGATGGCATTGCTACGTGGTTGGCACAAAATTCATCACCTACGGTGTTGACGTACCAAGCATATGACATAAATGGATACACGTTCTACACTGAGGAACGTGATAAGAAGACCTCGTATCAGAACAACTCTATTCGAATAGAATGCATGACTGTAAATGTACTTGATAAAAGGGTATACTATGGAACCATCAAAGAGATTTGGGAGCTTGACTATGTGAAAGTTAAGGTGGCATTATTCAGGTGCGCATGGATCCCTCTTGGTAAGGTAAGGAATGATGAGTACAGGAAGACCTGTGTTAACAGGACAACGATGGCATATGACGTGGACCCATTCATTCTTGCTAGCGATGCTATCAAGATCTTCTTTGTGGAATACCCCTTTGCATAAGAATGGCCATTTAGCGATGCATGGGAAGAGAGGGGTACTGGGTGTCGACGATGTTGCCGATGAGGACAAGTACGATGAATTTGATGAGTTTCCAACCAAGGAATCACGCACCCGTGCAATAGAGCAGCATAAAATCATCAAAAACCCCAAGTTCATTTGGGGTCAACTTAATGATCCCAGTTCCCCCATGTACATGGGAATTAAGCCATGAGACTAGTCTTTATGCCTACCCTGCAACTTAATTCGTTCAATATAGAACTGTCGCGTGTACTGAATTTGTGAGTTATGCCCGGTTTTCTGTTGATGAAAGAACCGTTAATATGTTGACCTTGATATGCTGTCAGCTCAGGCAATGAATATGAACTGTTTTTTGTTATTATTATTATATCATAGAGGTAGCACACTCAATTGATCTCACTACAGTATGTGTGAACAAATATATGCAATTTGGTTTGCGAATAGCACACGGTTCATTGATGAAAGCCGTGTGCCGACCAAACCCCGCTACCCCGCCCACAATCTGAGTCATGCTTTCTGATTGCCAGAACCCAAACCCCACGGATCGTACGTCTGCACCGTTGGATGCTCGCAGATCGAACGACGATCCTCATCCCTTTCGACAGCACATGCAGTTCCGGTTGTAATTTTATTTTTATGCACAAAATGCATGTTAATCTCAAAAAAATGTCTTAAATATAGCTAACGATACCTCAAATGCGCCAGAAAATCAAACACGTGGTATATTGGTGATTGAGTACCGTGGGGAAATTTTTATGAGGCCAAACGATGAAGTCACCGGCCACAGGAGTTTGAATTGACACGTCTCCTTTTGGAAAACCATGATCCTTCATGTGAGATGCTCCGGTTTGGAAGGAGCGGTCATCAAAACTTGTGCCAAACTTTACCAATTTTTTTCCACAGGGTCGTGAGAGCACGCCACAGGCACACATCGATTTTGATGATGTCCGAACTCCATCTGAATTTCTTGTAATTAAAATACCAACTAGGCCTACGCCAGTGGCCGTACCTCACGGCCGAAATGTTTGAAACTTCTCCCCGCTTCTCAAACAAACGGATGAAAACTCATAAAGCGACACACAAATGATCCGTACAACTTTGTTAGGCTGGTAGTAAGGGGGTATCATAGCTAGTATCATGCATGCCAACTAGGCAATTTTGATGAGCTGTCATAGAATTAATTAAATGAAGAAGGAGAGGGTTAAGTATCATGTATCATGAGACCATATCATAATAAATGCTATGCTACTATGTGTCATGCATGACAATATAAATAAAGTACTACATATGATACTAGCTACTCTATGATACTATGCATTAGAGCAAGTACACAATAGAGTGACATAATTAAGACTAGCCACAATGGGTAGTAACATAGAATGTTACTAGTCTATGTTACTACCTCTATAGTGGGGAGTAACATATGTGTAGTAACATGCAACACTTCATTTATTAGGCTATAGACTCATCTTGCCTTGAGATGTGTGATGTTACTCTACTAGTAAGACTAGCCACAATGGGTAGTAACATAGACTAGTAACATGCCCATGTTACTAGTCTATGTTACTACCTCTATAGTGGGGAGTAACATATGTGTGTGGTAACATGCAACACTTCATTTATTAGGCTATAGACACATCTTGCCTTGATATATATGTGTGATGTTACTCATACTAGTAGTAACTAGCTATGTTACCACTTTCATCTCTTTCTTCATTTATTGCATGCCACATCATCTATTTAACCTAGATATGTGTGATGTTACTACCTATATATGTTACTCCCACTGTGGGTAGTCTTAGACTACGTACCCACAGTGCGAGTAAGGGCATCTCCAACAGTTTGTATGTTAGCTTGTTGGTAAAATATGACATGTCATCAACCAACACCTTAACATACAACAACTCCAATGGATAGTATCTAGTTTTCCCAGTAGGACATGAGATACTAAATAAGGTGCTCTCTCATTCTACATTGGAGCTTGTGCAAGGGGTGTTGGTTCATGTACATACAACCTTGCTATCTTCCCTCATTTATTGTATGACACATCATCAAAAATCGTATGTGGCAAAATCTACTAACAACTATCTTACAACTATTGGAGATGCCCTAACATATATAGGTAGTAACATCACACATATCTAGGTTAAATAGATGATGTGGCAAGAAATAAATGAAGAAATGGAGGAAAGTGGTAACATAGCTGGTTACTAGTAGTATGAGTAACATCACACACATATCAAGGGAAAATGAGTCTATAGCCTAATAAATGAAGTGTTGCATGTTACCACACATATGTTACTCCCCACAATAGAGGTAGTAACATAGACTAGTAACATGTGCATGTTACTAGTCTATGTTACTACCCATTGTGGCCAGTCTAACAAGCTATGTTACCACTTTCCTCTCTTTCTTCATTTATTGCTTGCCACGTCATCTATTTTATCTAGATACGTGTGATGTTACTACCTATGTTACTCCCACTGTGGGTAGTCTAAGTAGGCTATAAGGAATAGAATAATCTATATATATATGTGTGTGTGTGCTTATTAGTTGGAGGAAAGAGAAGAGAAGCGGGCTCTTGGTTAGTAGAGCCAGCTGCAACACGAGACCCAAGACACTTTGTGAGGATGTAAGGTGGGCCAACTATTGATAAACTAGTACGTATATAAAACTTATTATTGTACATGCCCGCTAAGAGGTTGGCTATATATGACATGGCAACTTCTTATAGCCGACCCTTGGCTGTATTATTAACCATGCTCTTAGTGAGGTAGCTAGTATATCATAGACGACTAGCTAGCTAGTATCAGATCAGTAGCCACAGTGGGAGTAACTTCAGCAGTAACATCGACTCCAACTCAGCAAACTTGCTTACGTGGCAATAAGTTAATGAGGAGAGAGATAGTTTCAATAACTTCGCTAGTTACTGTAACGTCACATGTCCCAATGGAATATGAGTCTATAACCTAATAAATGAAGCTTTAAATGAAACTACACTGATGTTACTACCCACTATGAAGGTAGGAACATATATAGTCTAGGGATATGTGTATGTTACTAGTACTGTACTCTCCATTGTGGCTATTCTCATACTACCTCCTTTCCGGTTTAACTATGTGCCACATCATCCAAAAAGTCTATTTGGCATGCATCGTACCGCTTGATACTCCCATATCACGACCAACTTTATTAGGGTGGCCATAGTGGGGGTTTCATAGCCGGTATATCATGCACTCGGGAATATAACATATGATGATGTGGCAAAGAAGCAGTAACATATGTAGATACCGTAACATATATATATAATAAATGCTATACTACTCTGTGTCATGCATGGCCATAAATACGGTCATCTATGATATATACCCCCTCCGTAAACTAATATAAGAACGTTTAGGTCACTATTTTAGTAGTCTAAACGCTCTTATATATATTAGTTTATAGAGGGAGCTAGTACTACTCTATGATACCATATATGCACTATAAAGGTACGTACGTACTCTATGATACTATATACTATTAGTTTACAGAGGGAGCTAGTATATGACACTCTCCACCATACTCGTGATTTCTTATCGTGGAAAAAAAATTGGAGGCGAAACGATGAACTCATGTTTTCATTCGAACAAAAATATGATGTTAGGTAATGTAAATGTTTTCAAAGAGCACACGGTTCACTCACGAAAGCCGTGTGTCCACTAAACCGTGGCCGATGCACCCCTCCCACCCCTCTGCCACGCACGCGATCTGAGTCGTGCTTTCTGATTGGCCAGAACCCAAACCCCACGGATCGTACGTCTGCACCGTTGGATTCTCCTTGATCGAACGGCGATCCTCATCCCTTTAGACAACACATGTACATGTTTTCAAATAGCCCGTCCCAAAAATATGTTTTCAAATAGCACACGGTTCACACACGAAAGCCGTGTGCCTACCAAACTGTGGCTGATGCCCCCCCCTCGCTGCGCGTGATCTGAGTCGTGCGTTCTAATTGGCCAGAACCCAAACCCCACGGATTGTACGTCTGCACCGTTGGATGCTCCCAGATCGAACGGAAATCCTCATCCCTTTTGACAGGAAATGCAAGCCGGCTAGGAATTGATTTATATGCCAACATGCACGGTAAATGCCAAAAAATGTCTTATATATAGCACACGAGACCTGAAATGCGCCAGCAAATCAAACCCATGGTAAAATTGTGATAGGTTTACGCGGGAAAAATTTAGAGGCGAAACGATGAACTCACGTCTTCATTTCAAACGAAATTATTCTATTTGTGCTCACGAGTGCTTAGAGGCAACCGTTTGCATAGGCCTTTCCGTGCGCGCGGCGACCGAGGATATCTTTCACCCTTTTCACCTAGGCCACCAACAACCGGAGTCCCCAACAACCCACACCGTCCGCCCGCGTTTCACTCAACTAGTCCACTCAATCTCCTTCACCAACTCCCCCTCCAACCAGATCCACAGCAGAACCCTCTCCGGCGCCGCCGTGCTCACCCCGGCCGTGTGCCTGCTCTTCGGCATCAAGCCTACCTCCACTGCCGTTCCCAACACGCGGCGGCCCGCGCCTCGCCGTCTTCGTTTCCTCGCCAGCCACCCTCGACCATATCAATGCAGTAACCCTCGCGTCTCCTGTGGTCCGGCCGGATTTGCATTAAGAAGTGTGTTAGTTACTGCTCTCCATCGCGGTGAGGCATATTTCCTCGCAATCCCTCTTCCAATTTTGTTCCGTATGTCCCCAAATTGGCTATAAAATAACAGAGAGCATATATATGTTCATTATCTACCTTCCTTACTACATATAAGTTGTATTCATTCCAATAAGTTACTGCCTATTTACAGATCGCGGGCGCCCGAGTCACACAAACTTAACAAATTAGCCGTACGTTTTCTAAATTATTGCATGGCATGTGTTAGAAACCTTGATACCAAGTTGTTAGTTTTATGCTTATCCTCCTTTCCTGAGTTTCGTATGTGTTCTCTGTAGATGCCGAGTAGAAGCGACGTCACTCATTCAGGCCATGTATCTTCATCTGATTCAGGTCAACCCCAGGTCTTCAGTAGATTGTGAGGGATCAAGTAGTCTTGAACGGGATAGAGCTGCAGCAATTACCCTTCCGGTCAGGACACGGAGGAATGCTCCAAGGAAGCCCACACACCAGCCTAAAGGTGTATATGAAGTTATCGAGATTGACTTAAAGTCCTGAGCTTCAACTAAACCACACACATGAGGTTCAGCAGTGTGTGTGGATTTGTTGGCAGGGCAAGGCTCAACATTAATCTGTCGGGGTTTCGGAAGGCTGACACAGAAACACGGCGAAGGATAGTCCGGGACATCATGGATCACTTCAATGTTCCAGAGCAGTGGAGAATGCAGGTGGAACACGCTGCATTGAAGAAGGCTAGGGATGCTTGGAGAAATTGGAAGCACGTGTTGTACAAGAAGTACTTGAGTGAAGGCAAGGACCCAATCCCCGCATACCCCCAAATTACAAAGGAAGACAGGGCAGAATTCAAAAGGGTTAGGGCAACTCCAGAGTTTGCTGAGAAGACTTTCAAGCAATCAGAACTTCAGAAGAAGAACATACACCCCCACTGTATGGGTGTGGTAGGATACTACGGCATGAAACTGATATGGGAACAGGAGGACAAAGAAGCAGTAGTGGCGGGTGGGGATCCGGCCTTTAGTGAAACCAGGGGCGAACGCGCCAGAGACTACTTGTAGGCACGTGCAAGGAGGCATGATGACGGAACTTATTACTTTGAAAACGCACTTGGCGCCAAACTGTAAGAAGTGATGATAGAGGTTTCCAAGATCCCTGGAAGGTTCTACAGGAACTCAGGGCCATGTGACATTCTATCCATTGCTCTGGAGACAAAAGAGCCCCCCTGGTCGTGCAAGGGGTATAGGTGTTAATGTCCCACACAAGAGGGCTTTCACACTCAGCATAGAAGAGAGGCTAGGCATGAAAAAAGCGAGGAGTGAAATGAAGCAGAATGCATTGTTTGAAAAGTTGAAGAAGGAGATTTATCAGGCCGTTCGAAAGGATGTTGAGGAGTCAATGATGATGCAGGAGACTCTAACACTGACAGATAGCCAGCAAATGGGAGGGGAGGTGGGCATGGATGATGCTGCTTATTGCGCGACAACACTGCACAAGAGTAGTTGTCCATCAGCTGACCCCAGCGACACTAAGACTGCAGCTGCTCATGATGATGCTATATCTGATCTATCTGGAATGAAAGACATCCTGAAGGGCGTGCTTACACATTATGAAGGTACATTGAAGTGTTCAACAGCCTGGGTTTGCCCACCCTTCTTGGAAGATGGCCTCTTCTTGGACAATTTGGCATTGAAGCCGGGCTATGTGAAGTGCTACGTGACTGAAGTAAAGCCTGGATTCAATGAATTTTCCCTGAAGAATGTCCTAGGAGACTTCAATGAGCAAAGATCTTGGGAGAAACACTGTTACATCACATCCAGTGGCCACGAAAGGAAATAGAGTTCATCGATGAGATTCCTGAAGCCCCGCCAAGAGAAACCACTGTCGCCCCTAAAGTGGTGACGCTCTCCTTGCCACAGCAGCTCTCGCGGGCTGATGCATCAACTTGTGATCAGCCGGCCTGACTTTGTGACATACAAGCCATGTCATCCTCCGCCACAAAGCAGCCAGTGGCAAGGCCTACAACTGCTGATGACGCACCATCGGTTCAGATGCCGACCGCTCAAGCAGCGGGGGGAGACCCAGCTGCAGCACATGCTCAGCAGACCAACCTGGTGGAATAGACTGCCACAACAAAAAAAGACACATCCGTGACATTTTGGGTCGAACGAAATTTTTTCCTGTCATACTTATGACACTTCTATGACAATAATTGTGACAAAACACGGTATCATCATAGATGTGGTGGGGTCCTACTTTGACAAAAAATCATGACAGAAAATGGGCTTTTCGTCCTGGGCGGGCCGGAGACACAGCTGCATGACATTCTTTGGGCCGTCCATGATGGAAAAAACCGTGGTAGAAGCGAGGGCGAGGAAAATATCGGGGTGTTCCCGGTTACGGTGGGTAGTCGGGGTTGAGCGATGTGTGTTTCTCGTACACGCACGCGCGTGGGTGCGAGGTGTTGGGGCTCTAACTGAACCCGAGCGAGGCGTTGGGCTCTAACTGAACCCGAGCGATTGCACTGCAGGCTACGAGTTACTGAACCCGAGCGATCGATCGATGGCTGTTAACTGAACCCGATTGAGCGATTCCTTCGCTACTGCTGCTAACTGAAGCCGATAGATGCTGCCTCTGGATGAACAGTGAGCATTGCTGGGGGGTCTGGATGAACAATTCCCGGTGGGGGTAGATGAACAGGACCCCGTGGTGTTGCCTCTGGATGAACAGGACCCCGATCGATCAAGCCGGATGGGGCTGGATGAACAGGACCCCGTGGAGGCTGGATGAACAGGACCACCCCGTGGAGGGCTGGATGAACAGTAGACGGTGGAGGGATGGAGGAACAGTAGCCCGCGGAGGGGTGGTTGAATAGGAGCCCGTGGAGAGGGCTGGTTGAACAGTAGCAGGTGGAGTAGCGCGCGGTGGAGGCTGGATGAATAGGAGCCCGTGGATGAACAGTTGCATGTGGAGGCTGGAGGAGGTCGACAGTGGATGAACAGTAGCCCGTGGAGGCTGGAGGGGGTCGACGGTGGAGATGAACAGTATCCCGTGGAGTCCCGTTTTGTGGTACGCCACACCCCGCCCGATGAACAGGACCCACGTTTCGACCGTAGCACTCCAACACAAGTCCATTTCCTCCGTTTTGCGGTACGCCACACCCCTCCTGGTCAACAGGACCCCCGTTTTGACCGTAGGTGGTCCGTTTCCTCCGTTTTTCGGTACGCCAGACCCCTCCCGATGAACAGGATCCCGATTCAAATGTGCCTGTCGGCGTTCTGGGAACGGGGGTCCCCAGACTTGCCTGCCTGCGGCCCACGGCGTGGCTAAGCCAGCAGGCCGTACGGCCCATCTTTATCAACAAGGCATCCAAGACCCTCGCGAGGGTCCAAGCCTCGCGGGGCGGACGACGCAAGGCCTCCTCAGGAGTGGCCTAGTCAGGTAGGCTCACGAGGAGCGGAGTTATCAAGGCGGGGCAAACCTCACGAGGCTCTCGTGACGTGAGCCATGACGATCGGCGCCAGGCGGGCGCCAGTGCGCGCAACGTCCTTGTTTCCTCTTTGGTGCTATATCGGTGCATCAGGCAAAGGTTGCTATATCGGTGCAACGAGACCAAGACCAGGAGGACGGCAAGACGGAGGTCATCATGGAGCCCAAGACGGCGTCACCACCAGCACCTTTCGCAGGCGAAGACCACTTTTGTCAGGATAGCTTGTACTAGTTGCCCCCTTCAAATTTGCCCGCCGTTGTTGGCTCTCTTCCCGCTCAATATTTGGGAAGAGGACCAAGGCCTATATAAGTAGAGCTAGCCACCACAGTAGGGGGGATCGAGCAGTTCACCCAGCTCTCACCCGCTAAGACACCAAGCACAAGAACACCTCAACCTCAGGAGGTTGTTCTTCCCTTGTACTGTTCATCGTCAGCCCTAGAGGCAATCCACCACCACCACACTGGAGTAGGGTATTACACCACAACGGTGGCCCGAACCAGTATAAATCTCGTGTCTCTCTGTGTTGCGAGTTCGTCGAGTTTGTCCGTGAGATCTTAGCGAGCAAGGGCGTAGATCGGTAGGAGGGAAAGACTTCACGAGCACCCTAGTGTTCGAACCTTAAGGGTTTGCCGGAACCCGACATCCGACATTTGGCGCGCCAGGTAGGGGTGCGCCATAGCCTCCCTCTCATTGATCAGTCGCTCCGTCGTCTCCATGCCGGACGCTCGCCGTGCTCGAGCTGAGCGTCGGGCTGCCCTCACTGCCCGCGTCGCTCAGACGGCTCCCGTTGGCGGGCCACCTCGTCGTTCTCCGTCTCCCGCCGCCAACGCTGCATCCTTCGATGCGGCAGGACGGCCACACCGCCACTCCATCGCTGACCCCGGTTGGTTCTGCGTCGCACGCGCGCCACGCTCCCATGGAGGCGCGGGCCGCGCTCCTCGCAGCGAACGAACTCCTACGCTACCGCCCAGTCGACGACCTCTACGAGGAATGGCTCGATCGCGTCACCGAGCTCGTCCGCGCCGTAGGGGGCTCCCCGGCGCCGTCCCTCTCTCTGCCTCACCCTCAGCCAGCCATGGGCAACGAGACCCATGGCGCGCCTCCACCACCACTGCCTCAAGACGGTGCCTTGGCACCAAGGCACGCGGTTCCGCGGCATGATCCACCACGCTCGGTGCCCACGCGCGAAGAGAGAAGCTGCCAAGAAATCCCGCGGCAGCGAGAAGCTGCACCTGCGCTCCCCGTGCCGCCTCGTCAAGACCACACGCCGCCCGCAGCGGCGCCGCGTGGACCTCGCCAAGACCAAGCTCGACCTCCAAAGCGGGCCCCAGCAACCACGGCTGGCTGCCGCGCCTTCACCCCCGAGCTGCGTAGCGTCGTCGGGCAAGGCAAGTTCAAGCCGGATCTGCCTCCTCGCTATGACGGCACCGCCGACCCCGCGGAGTTCCTGCAGCTCTACGAGCTGAGCATCGAAGCAGCCAACAGCGATGAAAAAGTCATGGCGAACTGGTTTCCCATGGCTCTCAAGGATGGAGCCCGCTCCTGGCTCCTTAACCTGCAGCACGGCTCGATCTCCTCCTGGGACGAGATGCGCGACCGCTTCGTCGCCAAGTTCCAGGGCACTCGCGTCCGCCGGCCGGCCGCGGGTGACCTGCGCCGCATCAAGCAACCACCAGGAGAGACCCTCCAGAAGTACATCCAGCGCTTCAACAACACTCGCCTCAAGATCCCCAAGGTCACGGATGAGGCCATCATCTCCGCGTTCTCCGACGGTGTCCGTGACGTCAAGATGAAGGAAGAGCTCGCTATCCATGAGGAGCTCTGCACATCTCAGGAGCTGGTCAACCTGGCAACCAAGTGTGCAAGAGCTGAGGAGGGGCGCCTCTCCCTCCTTGAGCTGCCAGCTGCAGGCACAAAGGAGAAGAAGGCCAAGGCCAAGGACGTGAAGCGTAAGGAGGCAGCAGTGCTAGCAGCGGAGCCCGACACCAAGCGGGGAAGAGATCAGCCCGAGTCATCCAAGAAGAGCCGACTGTTCTGCGCCTTCCACAACCTGAACACCCACAACACCAGCGACTGTCAAGAGCTCAGAGCCATATGAGAAGGACGCTTCGGTCGACGCCCTGAGCAAAGTGACCGGGACTACGGCCATGTTGGAGGACGTGGAGGCGGACGCTGGGACGACCGTGGCCCGCGCCAGGAGTGGCGCGACAGGCCTCGTGAGGACCGCTGGCAGGACCATCCTCGCGAGGGGGCCTGGAGGGACCAGCCTCGTGAGGATCGCCCCCAAAGCAACGACGGTCTTCCACCGCTGCCGCCACCAAGAAGGAACGATGACCACCAGGACGAGGGGGCTGGGGGCTTCCAGGAGCCGCGTGCAATCGTATGCATCTTGGGTGGCGCCCAGGCCTCAGCCTCTCAGTGCACCTTCAAACAGTTTGCTAGTGAGGTGAACGCGGTGCTCCCCAAGCTCGAGGCCACGCGCCCGCTCAAGTGGTCCCAATGCGCCATCATTTTCAACTCGGCAGATCAGCTCAAGTGCGCGGCCACCACCGGCGCCCTCCCGATGTTGTGTTCCCCAATCATCAGCAATGTGCAGGTTACCAAGACCCTCATCGGCGGCGGCGCAGGGCTCAATGTCCTGTCCGTCGACACGTTCGACAACCTCCAAGTGCCATATGAACAGCTCCAGCCTACCAAGCCTTTCTCAGGAGTGACCGATGGTTCCACCACACCGATAGGGCAGGTCCGCCTGCCTGTCACCTTCGGAGAGCACAAGAACTACTGCACCGAGCTCATCGACTTCGACGTCGCGCACATCCGCCTGCCGTACAACGCCATCCTCAGGTATCCGGCCTTGGCCAAGTTCATGGCAGTCACCCACCACGGCTACAATGTCCTCAAGATGCCGGGAAGCGGTGGAATCATCACGGTCCCATGTGAGGAGAGGGACGCGGTGTGCTCCCTCGAGCGCGCCTTCTAAGCTGCAGCAATCAACGATCCCGACAGCAGAAGTGAGGGCCTCCGGAGGCCATCCCCAAAAAGAAGCAGCTGCGCCGCGCAAGACCTCAGGATGATGGTGTCGCGACAGGAGCCTCATCAGGATCAGCGTCCGTCCTAGGGGTGCCTCCCTCCATCGCATAGGAAGGCGCGCCCAGCGCCCTCCTCGGGCAGGGCTCGGGGGCTCTCTTCTGGAGGGCCTCAGACCTTGGGCACCACTTGGAGGCGTGTTTCGTGACACGTTTCCTTCAGGAGAACACCGGGCAAGGAGTGCCCTCCACTCAGGAGTTCATCACCAAGACCACTCAGGAACTGCAAGACGCAAGACCCATGCGTGGCAACAGCCGCTCATGAGGCGCAGCTCCCCATCCTGGCGAGGATGCTGGGCTGCATGTCTGCATCGACGTCCCAGGGCTCAACAGGGCCACATCTCAGGAGCGCTACTGGCCTTCGCGTGTGGGCCGCTGCTAGGGCCCGCCACACAGCTACGTTCGCATGCCCTTCGGCTTGCCGAGCGTGGCGTCGGCCTATCAGGGCAACCTGCGGCGTGTCCTGGCGGCTCAGGGGGCCAGGTACCGCACCGTCCTGGAGGAAATGGAGACGGTCTTCAGGGAACCTCCCGAGCCCCCAGAGCCTCCCGAGGCTCAGGGCCCCGGTGGCTCATGAAGAGTCATCCCTTCGACGCACGCCTTCAGCTGCACCAACCCTACTTCGTCTACAGAACCAGGTGACACCTTCCAAGCTCGTTTAGCTGGGAGCGCCACTCGGGCTGCATCATTCCCAGGCCACATGGGTCCGTCCCTGTGGCATGTATCCCTTTCACTTATGTCTTTAGCTTACCTTGCTGGGGGTGCCCCTCGGGCTGCATCATCCCCAAGCCGCTCGGGCCAGACCCAGTGGCATGTATCTTCCTGCATTTACCCAAGTTGATCTGATTTCCATGCTTAACCTGCCAACTGCTCTCACCTGCTCGACCATCGCCTCCCATGGGGCCCCCCTCACAGGCACGGCGCTGGTGCATGGGTTCGCCCCTGCCACGTCGGCAAATCTGAGCGGTCGAGCTCTGGCTCCCGGCACGCCCCGCGCACGTCGCCTCACCGGGAACTCAGTGCCTTCACTTCATCCAGAGCAACCAGCGGCAGGCTGGCAGTTATAACGACAAACCGTGTTTCTTCTTGTGCATGTTTACAGGGATCCCATGGGAAGGATAGCAGGCGGCCCCGCGAGTCTCCTTTTCTCTCGTGCAATTCGTTTGCGCGTTAAAAGGGGGGCTCCTGAGCATCACGACTCAGGAGCTCTTACTGGCTCTCCAGCCCTCACCCCCTGGCCTTGACCACAACATCGCGACCTGGCATACCAGCGGCGGCTGAGCTCGCTCGAGGGCCGGGACCTAAGGACATAGAGCACTAAGGAGAGCATGAGGGGAGGGAAACTCGTATGGGCCGGCCTAGCTATGCCGCACAAGTAGGCGCGCAGCCCTAGCGCAACGTCAGGGGTCGCCACGAAGTCAACAAGATAAGTCCCGCCCTCGGATCGGCTAAATGTTTGGGCCTAATGGTCACTCACGCCTTGCCGCAACCCCGTTGCGGCCACGTCAACTCCCTTTCTCGCCTTGCCATGGCTGCTTGAGCGCTAAGGGGGACCTCCTAAGCATCGCGCCTCAGGGGCTCTTACTGGACCTCGAGCCACACACCTCCTGGCCATGACCACGGCACGCGACCTGGCATACCAGCGACGGCTGTAGCCTGCCTGGAGACTGGGACCTGTCAGCGTAGAGCAACAAGCTATCGCGGGGAAAGAAAGGGGGGACACGGCCTTAACGGGACGTGCGTTCACCAAATTCTCATAACAAGGAAGATAAGCACAAAAGGCGTTACAAATCCTTACATGCCCCCATGGGGTACTTCATGATTCTTCGCAGGGGACAAAAGCTAAAACTAAGGGGGATCCTATCTACACCCTCCCGTGGCAGACGCCATCATCAACAGTGGGCCACGAGAGGCCGGCGCCAACCCCATCCAGATCAGCGGCGGCGATGGCCGGACACTGCGGCTCTGCTCCGAGCGCGGCGAGAGCTCGGGGGCACGTAGCTGTCATCACTCGTATCTGGAGTCTCATAGAGCTCAGGAGAGCTGCTGGACTCCCAAGGGCTGCTGCTGGAGTGGCCACGAGCGGAGGGCGCGTCAGCTTGGCGCTCCTCTCCGGAGCAGCACTCCAGGCGGCGGCCCTCAGCATTGAAGACCTTGAAGAAGAGCGTGGAGACGCCGTCGAACTCAAAGTAGATCGCGAAGGCACCCCTAGCATGGCAGACCCACGCGATCTCGCCCCAGCCGCGAGTCATGAAGATCTTGCCGGAGGGGACCGCTTCGATCTCTGCTCCTGTCGCCGAAGCGCTGCAGTCGGCGTGCTGCAACTAGAGCTCGAGAAGCCCCCTCGGCGGCATCGCGTCGGAGAAGAAACGCGGGAACCGGATCCAGGAGCTTGGAGGCATCGGCACCCACCGCACCAGCTCGCGCGAGGAGTCCGTGGCATGGATTCCGGGGGCGATGGCCCGCGTCGCTGTGGTGCGGCGACCCCGGAAGTGGCGTGGGCGGTGTTGCTCGTCGCTCCGTCCTCCTGAGCCCTCAGCTCGGGCGTACAAGGGTAACGGGTACCCCGGAGGAGGCCGCTCGCACCAAGGCCTCGTCACCACCTGCATCGCCGCTTCATCACGACGGTGCACCGACCTCTTCTTCGGCGGAAGTGGCCCCGGGTCATCCCGGGGATCCTTTCCCTTCTCTTCGGCAGAAAACCTTCTGATAGGCGCCATTGTTGTCAGCAGTGGAGCAAGGAGGAAGAAGCAAGGAAGCGAGGAAGAAATGGGCGACGGGGGCTCCGCCCCCCTCCCCATTTATAACGGAAGAAGGCCAACCGGCGTCTCCCATGATCGCAGGTAATGATGGTTTTCCTTGCATGTCGCAGGGACTTGTCAAGTCGTGCAGTTGCCGAGGCAGCGTGGGGAAGCGGAGACGCCCACGTCCAATCAACTCCCACGCGTCAACCGAGGCCGCAGGCTTTTGGGGCCCGCGGTGCTCCGTACTTGACCCTTGGCTTCGCCGCGAAGCCAAGCCCGAGCGCACCTTGGGCCCGGGGGCTACTGTTGGTGTTCTGGGAACGGGGGTCCCCAGACTTGCCTGCCTGCGGCCCACGGCGTGGCTAAGCCAGCAGGCCGTACGGCCCATCTTCATCAACAAGGCATCCAAGACCCTCGCGAGGGTTCAAGCCTCACGGGGCGGACGACGCAAGGCCTCCTCAGGAGTGGCCTAGTCAGGAAGGCTCACGAGGAGCGGAGATATCAAGGCGGGGAAAACCTCATGAGGCTCTCGTGACGTGAGCCATGACGATCGGCGCCAGGCGGGCGCCAGCGCGCGCAGTGTCCTTATTTCCTCTTTGGTGCTAAGGAGGCCAGCGCAGGCGAGGAGTACCGAGGCATCAGGCAAAGGTTGCTATATCGGTGCAACGAGACCAAGACCAGGAGGACGGCAAGATGGAGGTCATCGTGGAGCCCAAGACGGCGTCACCACCAGCACCTTTCACAGGCGAAGACCACTTTTGTCAGGATAGCTTGTACTAGTTGTCCCCCTTCAAATTTGCCCGCCGTTGTTGCCTCCCTTCCCGCTCAATATTTGGGAAGAGGACCAGGGCCTATATAAGTAGAGCTAGCCACCACTGTAGAGGGGATCGAGCAGTTCACCCAGCTCTCACCCGCTAAGACACCAAGCACAAGAACACCTCAACCTCAGGAGGCTGTTCTTCCCTTGTACTATTCATCGTCAGCCCTAGAGGCAATCCACCACCACCACACTGGAGTAGGGTATTACACCACAACGGTGGCCCGAACCAGTATAAATCTCGTGTCTCTCTGTGTTGCGAGTTCGTCGAGTTCGTCCGTGAGATCTTAGCGAGCTAGGGCGTAGATCGGTAGGAGGGAAAGACTTCGCGCGCACCCCAGTGTTCGAACCTTAAGGGTTTGCCAGAACCCCACATCCGACAGTGGCCGGTCGACACAAGGCCGTTTCGTCTGTTCTGCGGTACGCCAGGCCTCGTTTCCATCGGCTGTTCCGTCCAAGCCGGTTGGCTCCCAAGCGTTCCGTTGCCTCCCGATGAACACGATGCATTCCGTTGCCTCCCCATGAACACGACGACGACACAATTTCTCCGTTCCGACCTAGCCATGTACACAAGCCCTAGCCGTACGTATGCATGAGTAGGTGTTCGAGACCCTGCCCGTATGTACGTACGTGGCCGTATTTTCTTTCTTGCACACTGGCCGTTGTATGTATGTGTACATGCTACGTGCGTGCCTCTACTACGACACGTGCGCGCCTCTACATCGACCAGTATGTACGTACACGTTCGCGACCAGAATGACAACGCTACGTATGCTTCGACCAGGTGGGTCCCGACTGTCAGGCACTTCCTTGCCTGCGAAGATGTAGCTGGTGGGTCCCAGCAGTCAGGGGGGCGAATCATTTTTTTGCCCGGACGCACTTCCTTGCGTGCGAAGATTTAGCTGGTGGGTCCAAGCTGTCAGGGGGGAATTTTTTTTTCACGAAATACGGTGGCCTGTCCGGTGGGTCCCCGCTGTCAGGTGGAGGAATAATTATTTTGCATGTAATAAGGAGGCACTTCCTTGCTGCGGCCGTGGACCCAGCTGTCGGCCTCTCCACGTACAGTACTCTTCTGATGGAAGCCGGTCGTTGACCACATTGGCCACGCCGCGCCAAGAGCACCACGGCGGTGGACGACGGCGAGGCCTAGGAAGGGGACGGCGCGGAGCCGGGGAAGACGCTGTAGTGGATACCCACGCGGAGAGGAGTACGAGGGTTCACTGGTTCGGCTACGGTGTGAGGCTGCCGTCGCTACAGAATAACAGGGGGTGTGGGTGAGTGGAGGGATGGCCTGGCCAGCGGTGGGAGTAGTAGGGGGCGGTGAGGCCTCCGCGGCAGCACAGTCGGCCACGGGAGGCAGGAGCAGGCGGCACGACCGGCGCTGCTTTGGGCGGCTGGAGCAAGAAGACCAGAGGTTGAAGAAGGACGACGGCCGTTGGATGGACATTGTACGGTCACTACAGCTAGAATCGTTTATATTGACTAAGTTGACAAATCCCTTGGTACGCGTCAACTTAGTAGGCCCACAGGCCAGCTTCCGAAACGGTGCGCCCCAGATGTCAGGGGGAGGAATCATTTTTTGGGCGGGTGAAGCTAGAATATCTGAGATTGAAGAAGAAGCACGACATCCGTTGGATGGACATCCAACGGCCACTGCTGCTAGAACTGTGTGTTGACTATAAGTTGACAAAGCCTTGGATACGCGTCAACTCCCTTTTTTTTGAGGGGACGCGTCAACTTAGTAAGGCCACAAGTGTGTGGCAGAGAACTTATAGCCCATTTGAGGTTTGTAAGAATGTGCAGCCAATTTTTGAATTCTAATGGAATTTACTACAGCCCATTTACAGTTTGTTAAAAGTACAGCCCATTTCAACCAACCGTTCAAAACAGAATTCAATAAAATTTCCAACATTTTGATGGGAGCCGAAATATTTTTATCCCAAAATTTCTAGTCAGATTAATTACAATTTCGATATAAATTTATATTACGTAAAAATGCAACGAAACATTGCGCTCGCAACAATTAATGAAATTAAAATTTTCAATATCCAAAAAATAATATTTTATAAAGTAATTACGTGTTTGGTGCATTTTTTATAGTTACTGCCCTGTTTTTATAATTACATCCTATTTATTATTTCTTAAAGCCCATTTTATTGTTAAGCCTAATGCATCCCTCCTAGAAAAGATTTGCAGCCCAGCGGGGCGGAGAATAACAACTTGACCTTGCCTGGATATTCCTAAAAAAAGTATAGCCGGGCTAGCCATTTTAAGCTTGAAAAAAATTAATATCTGGGCTGGATATCTGGCCTGGGCTAGACGGGCCACAGCCCGCCCAGTTAATAGCTGCAGCGATGTTTTCATTGTTGTTCAGAGGAGAAAAAATAATATTTGGGCTAAACATTGCTCAAGAAAAACTCTGCAGTGCTCACACCTCAAAAACACAAATACTGCTCGAGTTACTTGGTTCCAGCTGTCGGCCGCTTCTTGTGCAATTCTCTCATTTATTGACTACATAGGTTGATGATGGTGTGGGACCGTGATGTCAGGAAACCAGGAGGAAGCGGAAAAAATTATAGTTTTATATACTAATAAGGAGGCACTTGCGTACGTGCGGCTATGACCCTGGTGCGTCCCCACTGTCATCCTCTCCAAGTAAAGTCATCTCCTCATCCTCATGTCCGTTGACCATGTTGACAATGCGAGACGGTGGTGCCATGGTGAGCGCAACAACTCAAAGGACGATGGAGAGGGCCTCGTGGGCCACAGCTCCGCGACGCCATTGTCGTTCGCTTGTTCACCGGTGCTCGTTAAGGAGACGGAGGTTGCAGCACAGGTCCTCCTGCGCTGGTAGCTCTTCCGCCATTAGGGCGTCGAAGTGCGGCCGCACCTGCTCTATGGTGAACACGGCATGAACCGGCTTGGACAGTGGCGCCGGCTCCTGGTCGGAAGCTATGTCCATCGTCTGATTGTCGTCGCTCAGGTCGGCGAGGTAGCTGGCGAGCCAGCATGTCCGGCTGCTGGACCGACCCGCTGCCAAGCACGAGTCTGACTGCCCCGCGGCGCCAACAACGAGGCAGAGGACACCACCGGATCCGCTGAGGCCCCACCCTGCCGGCAATGAGGGGGAGGATTTCCCCCGCTCCGCCGAGGCGCCGCCCGCCGGCAATGAGACAGAGGACATCGCCGGCTCCGCCGAGGCCCCACCCCACTGCCAACGAGGCCGCGCCACACAGAAAATGAGGAAGAGTAGAACACAGTAGGTCGCCGCCGCTCGGGTCCAAGTAAGGCCACCGCTGCTACCCTCCGGTTGCTTGCACTGAGTTGTACATCATGGAGCAATTCTATGTTACAGGATGATTGAAGAGCGCTCCGTGGTTGAGCAAGCTCATGAGATACAGTCATTTGCTAGAGAACTTGAGCACTTCAGTTGTATGCTATCGGACAAGTTTGTTGCCGGAGGTATCATCACTAAGCTTCCTCCTTCGTGGATCTCATTGGCACTCTTGATGTGGAAGACAAGGCGAGAGCAAAGGACACACGTGCTCGAGTAACTGAGGGAGGATCTAGTGCCAATCTGGTACAGAAGAACTTCCAGCCCCACAAGTTCAAGAACAAGGGCAAGTTTGATGGTAAAGCAAAGTTTGATGGGAAGAACAAGGCTGTGCAACACACGAACATCAGGAAGAAGAATGAAAAGAAGAAAGGTGTTTGTCATGTGGGGATCCTAATCATTGGGCTCCTAGTTGCCCTAATCTCTATGACAAGCTAGGCGGGTTGACCACTGACGGCCGGTTAGCTTGTTGGCGGCGACGAGGAGTCGGAGAGCTATGTTGGAGATGGACGCTGCTTCTACTTAACTGCTGGTGCAGTTGGCTGACTAACACGTGGGCCCAACAGGCATCTGGGCCACATGTCAGTTATGCAACTGCACCTGCAGTTAAGGGCCTGTTTGGATGGCTGCCAAAGGCTGCCTTTCCAAAAAAATGTCGTTGACCACAAGGTGGGTAGCCGTTTGGATTGCAGCCGAATCTCCCGATGGCTGCCAATTTTTTGGCCAGCCGTTGTGATTCTGTACTAGTACATGGGCGAGTTCTAGGCGGCGATTTCCTTCGCCAAAAATTTGGCAGGCCATCGTTTTGGCAGGGCTGGTTTGGGTTCAATCCAAACAGCCCCTAAGTCACTGAAGCTTTTGTTCGGCTCAGCCGGACACAGGTGGGTAGCTTTGGTTAAATAATTATACCTCCAGCGCACCGCTTTTTAGTTGAAGAATGTATGAAATGTAATGAAATCCGGCATGTTTATATGAAATCCGACCGTGTATGAATGAATTTATTTCGATTAGTTCGAATTCTTGTATCACTGGCATTGGATGAACATGCAAAACAATACGTACTTGCATTATTCCCAGGGTGATCACCTCTTTTGCAGCAGTTTCACATGTACTCCCTCCGGTCCTTTCTAGTCCGCATACAAGTTTTGTCTGCAGTCAAAGTATCTCTACTTTGACCAATCTTATAGAAAAAAGTATGCACTTTCACAATGTGCGAAGTAAAAAGGAACAGAAGGAGTACAAAGAGTTTGAGCAGCATTTTAGCGTTCCTGTACATTGCAATCACAGCGATTCACATGTCATAAAGAACAGTCAAAACAATCGATGATTATGCATCTCAGAGATTCACATGTCAGAGCCAATATTTCACAACTAAAGAATAAAGTAAAAATGGATCGACGCTGCTGACAGCAAAGGGCGTCCCATTCGAAAATATCAAACGCATGTCTTCTTGCTAAAATCAATGAGCAAAATTTGACAAGGTTTTCCCATTCCAAAATATCAAATGCCTACGATTGTGGAATGGGCAGGGTTTGCCATCAGTTCGGACATTGACATGGCAACTCGTGCTAAATAAACCAGCTGTTCTTTTTGTGCAGTTCCACCAAAATCAACCAAATTCGCGCGTAGCTTGTATGATTTCGCCCTTATATGTTGCAACGCCTTGAACTTATCGGCACCTCCTTTCTTGTGGTGGAAATGAATGATTTGATGTATTCATGAACATTTTGTGCAGTTCCCATTGAAATCAAGCTGAGCACCCCTGTTTGCACAAATACAAAAAAAGTGATTAGTATAAAGCAAACCGTACTATGAATTGACAGTTTAAACAGGCACCTACATGGTCCATGTAGAGCACACTTTTAGAAAAATGGAACTCACCGGAAAGAATCCTAGAACAACATTGTACTCGCGCATCACAGCAAGAAAATGGAGATTTGTCAGTCCTTCTGAGCTGAAGTTAGTTTGGTCTTGTGGGGGGTAATGTAACCATCCTTCAACTGCTCCTTCCGATGAGAAGATAGAGAGGGCTTCTTCATCCTAGCATAATCGGAACTTGTCACTTCACGTACTCCATATTCTTCTTCAGAGGAGGATGATCCTGTTGTGCAAAGACAAGAGGATAACTAAATGCTAGCATCCTTGTTTGCTCGAAAAAAAGGAAAGGAAATATTTAAAACATCACAGATGAAGCACTTCTCAAGGACAATACCATTTTTTGATGATAGTATCTAAACAGTAGCACAACACCAATAGAGATGACAAAGCTCAATCATATGGATGAAATCAGTGGGCGAGTACCAACCTTTGTCAGGAGGCTTATTGTGTAGAGCATACAGATGAAGCACTTCTCCGGAACCATCTGTTGCTATCTACTGTGGTGGCCATGCTTACTATATACTCCTCGATTAGATTAATGTTTCCAATATCTTCTTGTGCAGTTCCACTAAAATATATGGTATCTTCAAAGAAGATCCCTGTTTGCACAAGTAGAGATAATTACGTTAGAGATAATTACGTATTACATTAAGAGTGGCATCAAATCAGTGGCAAAACAATTGCTTGTTCCAGCCGTAGCAATAAATTAAGATGCAAAACTATATCATTACTTGTGTCATCACAGTCCCAGTGCTTCATTAAAGCACCAGGAGTTGATTTTTGTTTTTCTTCCGCTTGTTCTTCCCCTTCATCACTTGGTTCAATAACAGACAAGCTTCGCCTTCAATGTAAGATTTGGCATGTCAATTAGGTTGCACAAGTATAGCACTAAACAATGACATTAATTTTCTGATGAAAGTGGCAAAATACAGGCCAATAGTTGTGAAATATCCTTATCTTACCTCAATGGGATATTGCGGTGCACATACAGATTGGAAGACTTGTCTCCATTTGTGGAGTTCACTAAAATCAAGCAACATTACCGTGCAAGTAGCACAACATATGAAAGCACACTGCAGAATCATGTGAAAGAAGGCTAGTACTGACCTCTCATGACGCGGAATTCAAAAAACTCACAAGAAGAAGATCTGAACCAAATTTGCCAACATGGATAGGAAGTAAGATCTCCTCTTGTGCAGTTCCACTAAGATCAAGCAATCAAGCAACGTTCTCGGTGTGACATTTTGGTTGAACTGCACAAAACACTCTTAAAACAAAAGTGTTTTGTGCAGTGCAACAAAAGGTCACAATGGCAACGAGGTGAGGTAGATAACCCTGTTTACATAGAGGTGCAAAGGAAACAACTAGTGGTCAATAACGGTGGATGACACAGAAGCCAACGAAAAGAAGCATCTACCTTATCTAAATGGAAAGAAAGCAAGACAATAGCATTTCTCAAACGGTGGCATTGATTAATATTAAACGAGAGATTATATTAACAATAAAATTCGTTAAACATTTAATTTGCTTTTAACTGTGGCATTGCATCAATTTTCCAGCGGCATTATTAGAGGGTGTTTGTTTACAGGGAAATTTTGGTGGAGGGACTAAAAAAACTCCGTGTCAGTCCCATCTAAACCAAACAGGAGGGACTTTTAGGGACTAAAAGTGGGCATTTGGGACTAAAGAAAGAAGACCCCGAGGGAGAGTCTTTTTGGGACTTTTTCCAACAGTTGCCCCTGCCACGCATCACACCTTGTCTCTATTAGTTCATTACTAGGGGTAACATGGTCTTTTAGCATGTCATTTAATAACCTCTAGTCCATGTTTAGTCCCTGGAACCAAGCAGGTAGGGACTAGAGAGTTTTTAACCAAACAGGGCCTTAGATTAACAACAGCTAAAGAGTTGCACGGGACAGTGGACGCACTAGTACCATGTGCATCTACCGATGTACTGGGGTGATGCATAGTCTGTTGCAACAAAGAACAAACAACCAAGGAGCATATTTGTTTTGGTCCCAGTTTTGTTATCTTTAGACACCTTTCCCTATGTGAGCGCAACAAATCTAGTCCTGCTCAAACTCTACAGCCTTATCCCCCAAAACAAAAGATCAGTTCGTTACAGATGTGCGTACTGCATTTGTCATTGTTTTCCCTTTTCTACCAACGTAGGTGCTGGATAGCCAGTCTGTACTAGTAGTTTCCCCGCTTTCTTTCCTCTATGAACCACGTCCTAGATTTATGCTATACAACTTTCCCCACTACTTTCCCCCATTCCTGTCCTCTTTGAACCACGTCTTAGATTCATGCGATACAACTTTCCCCACCACTTTCCCCCTTCCTTTCCTTTTTGAACCACGTCCTAGATTCATGCTATACAACTTTTCCCACTACTTTCCCGCATTCCTTTCCTCTTTGAACCACGTCCTAGATTCATGGTATACAACTTTCCCCACTACTTTCCTGTTTGATCCAACACCTAGATTCGAGTGCAAAAGCGGAAAAAGCCCACATGCAGCTAGAGCAATGCATGTGGAATAAGTAAATTATATCTTAAGGTTCTTGGGATCTGGTTCGGTGGGCGACCGGAGGCCGTTCGACCCACGCTATGTACGGCGGCGAAGAAGAAGGGGTCGGAGGCCCTCCCGCGCTGCCGCTGGGTGAAAGTGAACAGTTGCGCCGGTAGTGGATTCCCTCCCTCACCGACGGCGACAGCGTTAAGCCTCCTTCCCTTCCCGGCGGACGGATCCTACTGGCTCTTTGACTAGCAGTGAGGGGAGAGAGAGAGGCCAATGAAGTCTTGTTTAGATCTGGAGAGGGTGAGAGAGTGTGAAGAGAGCAACTACAAGCAGACCAGCAGTGAGGGGAGAGAGAGAGGCCAACGAAGTCTTGTTTAGATCTGGAGAGGGTGAGAGAGTGTGAAGAGAGCAACTACAAGCGCTGAGGCTCCAGCGTGTATATATATACTAGAGAGAGTGTGAAGAGTGCAAACCATAGAAAACAAGCGACGAGGCTGCAGCTTATACGTGATGAGGTGATTATATGGTCACTATGAGATCGTACAGCTCCGTATCCATCCATTTTGACCAGTCAAAGAATCCTCCTGGCACGAATTATGCTCAAGTGTAGTTATCGAACCTGAGACCTCAAGTTTGATGAGCGAACAGGCTAACCAGCTACACAACCCTCCCGTTATGTTCAACGAGAGGAAAATAACCTTTTATACATTCCTGCATTCGTGTGACAAGCATGCCGTGTTTTTTGTGTGTGTGGGATTCATTGGGATTTAAATGATAATCATGTCATGTGTCTTTGGTGGTAAGATTATCCACAGTGGTGCAGAAATAATGCAGCCTTAGTCACCTTACCTCTCTCCATGTAGTACGTTTGGTCCCACCAGTCAGAGGGTGAAACAAACAAATTAATAAGAAAAGTTAAAAGCGCCAGCAGTGTATCTTACCTCACACATCTCACTACTGCTCGGGAACACTGTCCAATTGATCCCTCTGTTCTCTCATGTACTATCTCTACTCTTATAAAAGACAGAGTTGGTGATGATGGTGTGCCTGCCATCCTGCAATATAGGCCGTCCGATTTATATCTGACGGATAGGAAGGAAAGTATGGCAATTTTGCAAAAAGATACCCACACCCCTCTCCACATTTGCAAATAAGGCCTTCCCTCGTTCATCCTTTTCTCTCACAAGATAAACTACTCATGGAAATGCATCTTGATGTTCCGTGCAATGCACGGGCATCTTGCTACTCTCTCACATGATAAACTACTCATACAAATGCATCTTGATGTTCCGTGCAACGCACGTGCATCTAGCTAGTAGTAGTAAAAATGAGGTGATTTTACCGAGCGATCGGCGGGGGAGCATGGCCTGTCATGCGGTCCCACGTGTCATGATGTACCAAGGCAATGTGCGTGTCCCTCTTGAGGCAGAAGCAATACTACGTGGTTTGAGAGGATGGCGAACCAAAGTGTGAAATAATGGTTGCTTCGTCCATCTGGGAAGGTGTGGCATTGTGATTTGACGTCTCATTGCTCATTCTACTACTACTGCGGCGGTGCGACTGGGGTGCGTCCCCACTGCTGTTCTGCACTGTTATTTGGTGCTTGACACGTCGACCCGGTTGCTATATGTCCCACATGTCGGCGACAGGAAGTACATAATTCATGAAAGCGAGCGTCGACGGAGGAGTACAAGACACGGCTTGGGTTTTTGCTACTTCGCGCGATCCATCGATACAAACCTGGACTAAAAAAGGCGAGGGCGGGTCTTTGCCCGCATGGCAGGCAGGGGAGTTTGGCATAGTGTCGGAGTAATTGGCCACGGGTAGCCTAACCGACTGCCCCTGGCTCTTCCAAAAAATTATCTGGCCTTTGGGCCTTCAAGCACTCCAGGCATTGGACCGCCTTCCCTGGCCGGCTACCTCTGAAGCCGACTCACGGAAGGCGACCCAGCCTCAACAACCTCCCCCCAGGATAACCACGGGGTGGCCGACTCCAGGGAGCCGGCCATAGAGGATGCCGACTTCCCAGAAGCCGGCCACGAAGAACGCTGACTCCAAGAAGCCGGCCAAGACCGCAACCACCAAAGCTACTCCCACATAACGGTGACAAGACGGGGTGTGGCCACAGTGCGGCCCACTACCCCTGAAGCCCGAGGCAGGCATGGCCACAGGACGCCGTACGGGATGGCCATCTCCCGTCCGGCTCGGCACTGTAGCCATGCTGGCCTCAACGTCACCCACGACAGATGCCAGTACGGCCCACGGGCAGCGGGCCTCTTTAGCCAGAGAGAGGCGCGAAGGCGGCCCGGCCGCCCCCAGTCGGCCGAGGGCGTAGCCGGCCCCCAGAAGCCGGCTACCCCCTCCCTCGAAGCATGTGCCACTTTAAGGAGACAAGACGAGGTAAGGCTACAGTGAGCACCCTCGAGGCGGCACATTGTAGCCACGCTTACCTCGGCGAAGCCCTCGACATCAGGGGCGAGGGACAGTAAGCAGCCGCCGACAAGACCCTAGGCGGTGGGGCCGGCCTGTCGACCAAGAGGCCGGCAGCCGGCGGGACCCACCAGTCGGCGGGCCCCAACAGCCGGCGGAGAAGCCGGCGAGCGTAGACACTGACGGCTGGGACCAGTGCCCAGCCGGATTACAATTGTACCCTCGGGGGGTAGGCCTATATAAACCCCCCGGGGCACCCATGCAAAGGGTTGGCTTCTTAGCATTGCACACACACCATAGAGAGAGGGAAGCAAGAGCTAGCCTTGTTCTTCTTTTCCCTTGAACCCAACAGCTCTAGGAGCGATTGTAGCCACTTTTCCTGAGCTAGTGATCATGCGGAGACCCCGCAGAGCAGGACTAGGGGTGTTATCTCCTCGGAGAGCCCCGAACCAGGGTAAGATCCGCCGGCGTGCATGTCTTCGCCTCATACCGTTTCCAGGCACCGGCGACGTCTTACTGGCACCCACTATGATAAGCCACCCGTTGGCATATGTCGCACCTACCACCCGACATTTGGCGCCCACCGTGGGGCCAGGTGCACCGTCGTCCGGAAACCTATTCTGGACGGGAACCCTCTTCCTCCCCTCGAGCGCAGCCAGCCTGCTGCGTCCGATGGCGTTTGCCTCGACGCGCTGCAAGGCGTCGATGACGCCTGTGCAGCGAGCTGCCTCGCCGATCTTCTTGGCGAGACTCGCATCTCCGACGAGCCTGCGTCCGACGGAGGCACGGACTACCCCGAGAGCCGCCTCGTCAGCCTCCTCGACCAGCTTCATGTCTCTAGCGAGCCCGCCGCAGATGTGGAGTCGGTCGGCTCCACCGACCCGATGCTCGTCGACTCCGACACGGCAGCGCTCGATGCCTACCCCTCCGACGTGGTGGTCTTCGACGACCCTCTCCCTCGAGCTGACAGTGGTAGCAGCGCTATCACCGAAGTGTTGGTCATCAGCCACGTCACCAACTCGGGCGAGAACGCCCACGACGCCCTGCAAGCAGCGATGCACGACCTCTGCGTCCCCATCCCGGCCGACGCTGACGCCGAGACCCTGGAGGCACGCCGCCTCGCCCTCATCGCGGAAGGCCAGAAGATAGCCTCCATGAGACACCTCACCGAGGCCCACCAGCGCGAAGTCGACCGCGCCGCCTTCGGTACGCCGCCGCCTAGCGGCCCGAGCCGAGCCGGCTTCGTCCAGAAGCACGGCGCGGCTATTGCTAGCATGCTGGGGGCAGATCGCCCCGTCTACGCCACCCCGCTCCAGAATCTGCGAGCCGCTCAGGCGGCTCCAGAAGAGCTCAATGGGCTGGGAGCCGATGAGCTCCCATACATGACCAGACGGATCCAGCAGCTGATCGACGCGGCTGCGGAACGGCACGAAGCCGGCGCCCGTGCTGATAGTCATCCCCCGCGCCGGGAGCACGCCGCGACGTCCCGCTTGCCGACTGCGAGCGGCGCACGCCAGAAGAAAGACAAGGAGACGGCTGCTAGCCGCAGCCGGACTCGCATCACCATCGAGCGCGATGCGGAAGGCCGCCCTCGAGCGGTGGAACGCCAAGGAGATTTGCCTCCTCCCCCGCCTCGCAGAGAAAGACGTCTCACTTTGCCGCCTATCACGCACCCGACTCTTGGCGACCGACTCGGCCGCCGAGAAGGAATCGGCGAGAACGACGCCCGCCACCGGATCGACCGCCTTGCTCGATCCTTGGCGATTAGAAGAAGAAGACGATGTCGGCCCGCCATGCTTTGGCCCCCGCATCCACGACGAGCCCTTCCCCAAAGGGTTCTCGCTCCCCAGAGACACGCCCAAGTACAACGGCTCAGTGAAGCCGGAAGATTGGCTCATCGACTACTCCACGGTTGTCAGCATAGCCAACAGCAATCGGCGCGTCGCCGTGAAGTACGTCCCCCTCATGTTGCAAGGCACGGCACGCACATGGCTCAACAGCCTCAAGCCCTACAGCATCAACAGTTGGCTGGACTTCACGGAAGTCTTCGTCCGCAACTTCACCAGCACCTACAAGCGGCCTCCCAAGCCTCGCCAGCTCTCCCTCTGCATCCAAGGGCCCAACGAGTCGACCCACGACTACCTCACGCGGTGGGCCGAGCTCCGCAACTCCTGCGAGGGGGTGCACGAGGTTCAGGCCATCGAGTACTTTACCGCCGGGTGCCGAGAGGGCACCCTCCTCAAGCACCGACTCCTCTGCGACGAGCCGGCTACCCTTGACGAGTTGCTGGTCATCGCGGACAAGTACGCCACGGCAGAATCCTCGATGAAGACCGAGCTTCGAGTAGACGCCTCGGGGAAGGTGATTGCTCCGGCTCCCAAGACGCCGGCTGGCGACCCCAATCGGCGCCCCTACCAGAATGATCACAAGCGCAAGGCCCCCATGCCGACTTCCACCAGTCGGCAGGTGGCCACAGTTGAAGATGAGCAGCCCGAAGAGTGGCCCGCTCCCAAGAAGAAGGGTGGCAGGCCGGCTTGGCAGCCGGCTTTCTCTTACGAGCAGACCCTCGACGCCCCCTGCAAGTTTCACAGCAGCGCGATGCCGTCCAACCACACAACCCGAAAATGCCATTGGCTCACCCGCATCTCCAAGGGCGAAGGGTTGTTGCTGCCTCCGCCTCCCGGCCCGCCGCCTCTAGCCCCTCAGCAGCCGGCGGCTCGGCCGGCAGTCAGAGCCATTCAAGACGAATTCCCTGAAGAGCACGCCGCCTACATCGTCTTCACCAGTCAAGCCGACGGCAAGCTTAGTCGGCGCCGACAGCATCAAGAAGTTAATGCAGTCGCCTCTAGCGCCCCCGAGTTCATGCACTGGTCAGAGAAGCCAATCAGCTGGAGCCAGGCCGACCACCCAGAGGTGATGCCCTCTCCTGGCTCCTATGCAATGGTCTTGGATGTCACCCTCGTGACGGAGAGGCGAGCTGCCCGATTCTCCCGCGTCCTGATAGATGGCGGAAGCAGTATCAATATACTGTACCGCGATACCATGGAGAAGTTGAACATCAAGGCGAAGCAGCTTATGCCAAGCCGAACCGTGTTCCATGGTATCGTCCCCGGCTTGTCTTGCTCCCCAATCGGCAAGATTAAAATGGATGTTCTCTTCGGAGACAAAGATCATTTTCGCCGAGAAGCAATCTGGTTCGAAGTAGTGGATCTGGAGAGCCCCTACCATGCTTTGCTTGGCCGACCTGCTCTGGCCAAGTTTATGGCTGTGCCCCACTACGCCTACCTGAAGATGAAGATGCCGAGCTCAAAGGGGATCATCACGGTAGCCGGCGATTACAAGAATTCCATCGAGTGTGCCATGGCCAGTAGCCAGCTGGCCGAGTCCCTCGTGGTGGCAGAAGAGAAGAAGATGCTGGAGCGGATTGTGGCCATGGCCGGCAAGCAGCCGGCCCTGTCCCCCAACCCCAAAGATTGTGATACGCAGGGCTCCTTCCAGCCTGCCAAAGAGACAAAGAAGCTACCTCTGGACCCGGAGAACCCAGAGAGGTTCGCTGTCATTGGGGCGAACTTGGACAGTAAATAGGAAGGCGAGCTCGTCGACTTCCTCCGTGAGAATCGAGACATTTTTGCATGGTCCCCAAAGGACATGCCGGGTGTCCCGAAGGATTTCGCCGAGCACAAATTACATGTCCGCGCCGACGCGAAGCCGGTCAAGCAACCCCTCTGCCGACTGTCAGAAGAGAAGCGAAGAATCGTGGGAGAAGAGATAGCCCGGCTCCTTGCCGCTGGCTTTATCATGGAAGTATTTTTTCAAGAGTGGCTTGCCAACCCAGTTCTGGTTCTGTAGAAGAATAACAAGTGGCGTATGTGTATAGACTACACCAGCCTGAACAAGGCCTGCCCAAAGGATCCGTTTGCTCTGCCACGGATTGACCAAGTGATAGACTCCACAGCCGGATGCGAGCTGTTGAGTTTTTTGGACGCCTACTCAGGGTACCATCAGATCAAGTTGGACCCAGCAGACCGCCTGAAGACTGCCTTCATCACACCATTTGGAGCTTTCTGCTACCTGACTATGACGTTCGGCTTGAGGAATGCCGGCGCCACTTTTCAGCGTTGCATGCAGAAATGCCTCTTGAAACAACTCGGCAGAAATGCCCACGTCTATATAGACGACATTGTGGTGAAGACAGAGAAGCGCGGTACCCTGCTGGAAGATCTCAAAGAAACATTCGCCAACTTACGCCGATTCCAAATCAAGCTCAACCCCGAGAAGTACGTATTCGGAGTACCAGCCGGCCAGCTGCTAGGCTTCCTGGTGTCCGAACGCGGCATCGAGTGCAACCCCGTCAAGATCAAGGCCATCGAGAGGATGGAGATTCCCACCAAACTGCGAGATGTGCAGAAGTTCACCGGCTGCTTGGCCTCCCTGAATCGTTTTATCAGCCGACTAGGAGAGAAGGCTCTCCCCTTGTACCGACTCATGAAGAAGTCCACTCACTTCGAGTGGAATGACCAAGCCAACCAAGCCTTCCATGAGTTGAAGAAGATGCTGACCACTCCGCCTGTCCTGGCGGCGCCGACTGAGAAGGAGCCCATGCTCCTCTACATTGTCGCGACCAGCCGAGTAGTCAGTACTGTTGTTGTGGTCCAGCGCCCGGAAGAAGGCCGAGCCCAGCTAGTCCAGAGGGCGGTGTACTACCTAAGCGAAGTGCTATCCAGCTCAAAGCAGAACTACCCGCACTACCAAAAGATGTGCTGTGGGGTATACTTCGCCGCCAAGAAACTGAAGCCCTACTTCTAAGAGCACCCCATCACGGTCGTGTGCACCGCCCCGCTCGCCGAGATCATAGGCAGCCGGGATGCATCCGGCCGGGTGGCTAAATGGGCCATTGCACTGGTGCCCTACACGATCTTCTACCAACCCCGCACCGCCATCAAGTCCCAAGCGTTGGCCGACTTCCTCGTCGACTGGGCCGAGACCCAGTACCTACCGCCGGCTCCCGACTCTACCCATTGGCAGATGCACTTTGACGGGTCCAAGATGCGCACCGGCTTGGGAGCCGGCATCGTCCTCACCTCTCCCAAAGGCGACAAGCTCAAGTACACGCTGCAGATCCACTTCGCCGCCTCCAACAACGTGGCCAAGTACGAGGCGCTCGTACATGGGCTCCGGCTAGCCAAAGAGCTCGGCATACGCCGGATCCTGTGTTACGGCGACTCAGACTTGGTGGTCCAGCAGTCGTCTGGTGACTGGGACGCCAAGGACGCGAACATGGCGAGTTATCGATTCCTCGTCCAGCAGATCAGCGGATACTTCAAAGGGTGCGAGTTCCTTCACGTGCCAAGGGCCGACAACGACCAAGCAGATGCCCTAGCACGGATTGGCTCCACCCGACAAGCCATACCGACTGGCGTCTCCCTCCAGCGCCTCCTCAAGCCGTCCATCAAGCCGTCTCCAGAGTCGGACTCTATCTTCGTACCGCCTGCACCAGATGCAGCCGGATCCGACTGGAGGAACCCCGCAGGCGGCACGGGGACTTCGACAACTGGCCCGGGGACTGCCATAGTCGCACCCGGCCCGGGGACTTCAGAACCCAGCCCGGGGACTGCAGCAGTCGGCCCAGGGACTGCAACGACACAAGAAGCGGTGGCTGACTCCAATTCCACGCCACCCAACCCACCCACCCGAGTCATGGTGGCTATACTAACAGAAGAAGAAGTCACAGCTCCATCATGGGCCCAGCCCATTCTCAAGTTCCTAGTCAGCAGAGAGCTGCCGGCTGATGAGATCTCAGCAAGACTAGTGCAACGACGAGCCGCAGCATATGCAACAATCAACAGAGAGCTTGTGAAGCGCAGCGTCACTGGAGTCTTCCAGCGTTGTGTCGAGCCAGAAAAAGGAGTGGCAATCCTCAAGGATATCCACCAAGGCGAATGCGGCCACCACGCAGCCTCAAGATCACTTGTGACCAAGGCTTTCTGCCATGGTTTCTTTTGGCCGACTGCCTTGGAAGATGCTAAAGAGATAGTCAAGAGCTGTAGAGGATGCAAAGTTTTTAGTTCCAAGCAACACCTGCCGGCTTCTGCACTCAAGACCATTCCCCTCACCTGGCCTTTTGCCGTCTGGGGACTGGACATGGTGGGCCCTTTCAAGACAGCCCGCGGCGGCTTGACACACCTACTTGTCGTTGTGGACAAGTTCACAAAGTGGATCGAAGCAAAGCCGATCAAGAAGCTGAACGGGCCGACTGCCGTGACATTCATCACTGACATCACTACTCGGTACGGCGTGCCGCACAGCATCATCACCGACAACGGCACGAACTTCGCCAAAGGAGCACTGGCACGTTTCTGCGCGACGCAGGGCATCCGACTGGACTTAGCGTCCGTTGCCCACCCGCAGTCAAACGGCCAGGTCGAGCGAGCAAATGGACTCATCCTCTCCGGCATCAAGCCCCGACTGGTTGTACCACTGGAATGATCGGCCGGCTGCTGGCTCGATGAGCTACCGGCTGTCCTCTGGAGTCTGCGCACTACACCCAACAGGTCAACCGGCTTCACCCCATTCTTCCTTGTATATGGTGCCGAGGCTGTCATCCCAACCGACATCGAGTTCGACTCGCCTCGGATCACCATGTACACGGAGGCGGAGGCCAAGGAAGCAAGAGAAGACGACGTCGACCTACTGGAAGAAGGCTGGCTGTTAGCACTCAGCCGGTCCGCCATCTACCAGCAAGGGCTGCGCCGCTACCACAGCCGCAAGGTCAAGCCAAGATCCTTCCAAGAGGGCGACCTTGTGCTCCGGCTGGTCCAGCGAACAGCCGGCCAGCACAAGCTCTCGGCCCCTTGGGAAGGCCCCTTCGTCATCATCAAGGCACTAGGCAACGACTCCTACTACCTGATCGACGCGCAAAAACCAAGAGCACGCAAGAGAGACGACTCCGGCAAGGAGTCGGAGCGACCATGGAACGCGAACCTCCTGAGAAGGTTTTACAGTTGAAAGCAGTATGTATCATGCTACCCTTTTGTATTAAGTACGAACCAACAGGCCCCCCGGACAGTACTCGGGGACTGCCTTTATTTATCTATGAATGACGAGTGTCATATCCATGAATGTATTATTACATTTGATTTCTTGTCGGGCACCGGGGTCGACTAGTCGGCCCGGGGACTGGCCGCCTTGTGCTATATTAAAAGTTCTACCTGAAGTCAGACAAGTAGTGTGCCGGCTCCCGAGTCCTCTCTTGTTGAAAGTCGCAGCTCGAAGAACCGACTGTCCGACTAGCAAGAGGCAAGGCAGAAAGGATGCCCACACGAAAAACGGCTAAGGACCAACGAACTTATATAGCAAAAAGACGGCCTCCAACCACGCTTGCCGGCTGTCAGAACAGCCGGCTGGCCGGCTTCCTAAACACTTAGCTCTAGTCCAGCAAAGCTAGAGTACTTGCCCCCCCCAATTGGCCAAGCACTCCTCCAGCTACAGATTGTAGAGCAACTGTTTGACTGGGGAGGCGGCAACCAAGGGAGGGCGGCAACGGAAACAGCAGAAGGATGAAAAGCAAAGTACGAGGAAAAGCCAAATGCATGCATAAGTTATATATACATATAAAACCCCCAACAGGCTGGCAACGGACATAAGTTCGAATACACCCCCAGTGGGTGGAATTGTGCAGACTTAACAGAATATTGTTCCAAAAGTGACAAGACAGGAAAACAAAAGATGGCAGACTAGACTAGGGCGTGGTGCGGGAGCCAGGCTGGTCGGTGGAGACGGCGTCGCTGGCTGAAGGAGTGGCCGCCTAGCGGGTCTCGGCTTGGTCACCACCAGTGGCAGGCGACGCACTCGCGCGCGACGTGGTGCTGGAGGCACGGTCAGGCTGAGGCTGGTCGGCTGCTCCACCAGCCGGCTCGGCGTCTTCACCCTCCTCCTCCTCTTCGCCCTTGTCGCTGGAGTCCATCTCCTCCGCCGAGTCTTCACCGTCTGCCGGGTTCAGCCCAAACCACTCCTCCGGCTGGGCGACGCCGTTGTCATCTACCTCAGGGGCGAAAACGCTGGTGTCGGTGTAGTCGACGATTGCCGAAGCCCGCCGGATGATAGCCGGCCGCGCCGGCTCCAGCTCCGTGTCGGCTTGCTGCCGCCAGGTAGCCAGCTGATCCAGGCTCAGGCCGGGATACCAGGCCTTGACGAACTCCAGCGCCCGCCTGGCGCCGGACCGAGCCGCCGAGGCCTTCCAGGCTTCGAAGCGGCCGACTGCCACCTCCAGCCAGTCGGCAGTCTGACTGGGGGTGCGAGGAACCACTTGGCCGGGCCAGAGGGCGGCCAATACTTGCGCCCCGGCGTGCTGAAGACGGCGGAGCAGTCGGTGAGCCGGCTGGAGACGGGCCTGGATCGCCAAGAGCTGCTCCTCTAGCGAACGGCCAGCGGTTGGTGAAATCTCGAAGCTAGCCTGCCTTCGCGCTTGGCGGCAGGCCTCGATGATCTGGTTGGCAGCGGTAGAATAGCCAGGGAAGTACTCTGTGCAAGAAAGAAAAAGAAAGAAGAGAAGAACACCAAGTCAGAAAACGAGCCAAAAACGGCAGACGGCAAGAAAGGACGAAGAAGTAGGCGGCTTACCATCAACCAGATCTTCGATCTGACCATAGCCAGTGATCAGAGTTTGCCTTGCTTCAGCCCAGCCAGCCGCCTCCGCCTCGTACTCGGCCTGGAGGGCAGCTTCGCGATCCTGCACCGCCTTCAGAGCCGCCTTGTGGCCCTCCTCCTGGTCGGCCAACTTCTTGGCCAGGCGGTCGCGTTCCTGCACCAAGGCGGCGAGCTCGGCATCCTTGACACGAAGGGCAGTCTGAGACTCTCCCAGCTGTGCCCTCAGACCGGCATTGGCCGCTGCAGAGACGGCAGAAAAAGAAGAAACAATAAGAGGAAGTCGTCAAAGAAGATCCGACCTGACTGCTCAGGAGTCGGCCCGAATCTCGGGGACTACACCCAGTGGGTGTGCTGACGCGCCCCCACGTGAGATAAAGAACAAAGCACTTACCCCGGCTCTCAGTAAGGTCGGAGGTCTTCTGGGTCAGCTCCCGAGCCTGGGAGTTGAAGGCAGCCGCGCGAAGGTTGTGGTAGTCCTGCAGGACAGGCGGAAGATCGAAGTAAGAACAAGAATAGCAAAGCCAAATCCACCAAGAAGTTCCAAGCCGCCTGCTCAGCAGCCGACTCGGAACTCGGGGACTACACCCAGTGGGTGCGCTGACGCGCCCCCACGGAAGAAATCAAGATCAAGAAGAAGCAAGATAAGAAGCCTAACTCGGATGGCCGCCCGCGTCGCAAGGAACTCGTTGGTGTATTGCCGCAGCGCCGTAGCCTGGGCTTGGAGCCGGGTCCGAACGTCCTGCGCGGTCACGTTCATCACGGCCGTCCCTCCGCCTGGCGTCCACCCTGAGGTGGCGCTGGCCACCTCCACATCCTGGGCTGACGTGCTAGAGCCCACGGCCGGCTGCGGCTCCGACGCCGCCTTCTGTGGCTCTGACGCAGCCTTCCCCGCACGCCGGCTCGCCCCCCGCTGACTGCGCAGACGGCAGATCAGGCCGGCCGCCTTGAGTCGTCCCAGTCGACGGAGTCGGCACCGGCGCCCTCTCCAGGATGACGATGTCGTCATCCCTCTCCAGCCCTGGCTGGTCGCTGCCGTATCCTTCTGGCGAGGGCTCCGGGGCCCCAGGCGCTGCGACGGGCAGTGGGGTGACCAACAAGGCCCCCTCTGCCGCCGCCACAGCCGCAGCCTCCGCTTAGGCCTTGGCAGTGGAATCGGCGCGCGCCTTCGCCGCCTCCTCCTCCTGCGCCGCCTGGGCGGCGGCCGCCTTCCGTGCCTCCGCCTCCCGCGCCTCCCGCGCGTTCCGTTCTGTCGCCGCCTGAAGGTCGGCGCGGGGGTCCACGCGGCGAGTGGTGCTCCCAGACCCCCTCGGCGACTCGACGACGGAGGCGGCAGCCGCCCGCTCGAGCGACAATGGAGCTCTGGTTGTTTGGAGAAGAAAACAAGGATTCAGGAACCACCAGAGAAAAGAAAGAAAAAAGAGTACATGAAGGAGTTTGAACTTACGCCGACACCGTCTGCGGTTGCTTCACCGTCTTGCGGAAGCGAGCCGCCTTCGCGGCCGCCTCCTCCCGCCTGGTCGCCGCCGCCCCGCCCCTGGGCTTCTTCGTCCGACTGCCAAACAAGCCCTGGGCGGCGCGAAGCTTTTGCCCGCCGCCCCGAGTAGGCGGTTCATTGGAGGAACCCGCGCCGCGGCCAGATGCCGGCCGACGGCGCGGGACGACTTCGGCCTCGTCATCATCCGGCCAGTCGTCGAAGGTGACTCCATGCCCGGAGCCGCCTGCTTCACAGCCGGCTTGGCCACCACCCGGCTCGGTGTTGTCGTCCATAGCGGCCGCCCCCAAGTCGGGGTCCTCCAGATCGTGCTCCGTCCGGTCGGGGGCGAATCGGTGCTCCGCGTCCGACCCGCTTGCGGGCCGAAGAAGAGGGCTCTGTCGAAAAACAAGCCGACTAGTCAGAGTCGGCCAACGGAACTCGGCGACAAAGCTGAGAGGAAAAGAAGAGACAAGGAGAACATACCATGGGCGGCGGATTGGCTCGGCTATATGGTTCCTTGCCGAACCGCCACTCTTCGGAGAGTTTGCAGTTCGCGAGGTAGTTCACCATATAGGCCACCTCCTCGTGCGGCATGTCCTTGGTACACATCCGGCTTGGATCGAGCTGGCCGCTAATCTGACAGATCAGATGAGGGCGGCTCTGGAGCGGGAGTACCCGGCGCGTGACGAAGGCGGCCAGCAGGTCGGGCCCCGACAAGCCTTCCGACTGGGTCATCGCTCGCACTAGGGCGATGGCTGCGGATTCAGCCGGCGTCAGCGTCACGGCCCGGTAGGATCACTGGGGCCGCCTGCCCGCCGGTGGGCCGGCTACGTAAGCCGGCAGGTTGACGTAGTCGCCCTGCGGGGCGATGTTCCTGACGTAGAAGTACGACTTTTGCCATAACTTCACCGACTAGATCAGCGTGATGACGGGGAAGGGGTTGTCGGCAGCCACCCTCCGCATCGCGATGAAGGCGCCAGTCTGAGCCGGCACGCCCTGCGAGCGCATGCCCAGCTTGGACTGGAAGAACTCCCCCCAGAGCTCGAGGGTGGGGAGGACTCCGAGGTAGCCTTCGCACAAGGTGACGAAGGCAGACAGCAGCACCACCGCGTTCGGGGTGAGGTGGTGCGGCTGGAGCTGGTAGAACTCGAGCCAAGAGCAGAAGAAGGCGCTCACGGGCAGGCCGATTCCGCGCAAGAAATGCGAGCGGAAGACCACCCGCTCACCCTCCCACGGCTCCGGCGTATTCTCCTTCGCCGGCGCGAGACGAACCTCCACCTTGTCCGCGCTGGGCAGCCGCCGCGTCTTGCGGAGGAATTCGACGTGATCCTCGTGGACGTTGGAGCCGTCCCAATCCCCGCCGTACTGCTCCGTGGCGGGAGGCATGGTGAAAACGAGCGCGGCGGGGGAGGAACAAGTGGTGGAAGAGCGCGGCGGCGAGGCGCTGTTGCAAGAAAGGGCAAGAAGAAGAAGATGGTGGAAAGAGGAGGAGCGTGCGAGAGCCTGCCGCTCTCCCCCTCCCCCTACTTATAGCTTCGCCAGGTGAAGCCGGGGAGGCCGGACGTGGGGTGAGACGTGGGATTAACTGCACCCACTCCCCCCACGCCTCGCGATTATTACGCCCTAAAGGCGTGCCGAAACTGCCGCAAGCAGACGAACGGGCGGTTTCGGGATGCAGAGAATCCGCGCCTGGGCCCGGGCGTGGACGTGGCGGGCCCACGCCCTGCGGCGACGTCCCGTCGCGCGCGTGGGCTGGCAGGATTTTTGACCGAGAGAGGGCACGTGGTTCGCAGGCGGCAAGTGGCCGGCCCGCGGCCCGGTGCACGCGCTGGCGAGCTCCCGCCCTCCGACTCCGGAATTTTTGGCCAAGACGGCGCGCCTAACCAAAGCCGGCTCCCAACTGCCGACTTGTCAAGATAGGAAGCTGATCGAGCTTCTCAACTCCTACCCAACCTCGAAGCCCAATCAGCTTCGGGGACTACTGTCGGAGTAATTGGCCACGGGTAGCCTAACCGACTGCCCCTGGCTCTTCCAAAAAATTATTAGGCCTTTGGGCCTTCAAGCACTCCAGGCATTGGACCGCCTTCCCTGGCCGGCTACCTCTGAAGCCGACACACGGAAGGCGACCCGGCCTCAGCAACCTCCCCCCAGGATAACCACGGGATGGCCGACTCCAGGGAGCCGGCCATAGAGGATGCCGACTTCCCAGAAGCCGGCCACGAAGAACGCCGACTCCAAGAAGCCGGCCAAGACCGCAACCACCAAAGCTACGCCCACATAACGGTGACAAGACGGGGTGTGGCCACAGTGCGGCCCACTACCCCCGAAGCCCGAGGCAGGCATGGCCACAGGACGCCGTACGGGACGGCCATCTCCCATCCGGCTCGGCACTATAGCCATGCTGGCCTCAACGTCACCCACGGCAGACGCCAGTACGGCCCATGGGCGGCGGGCCCCTTTAGCCAGAGCGAGGCGCGAAGGCGGCCCGGCCGCCCCCAGTCGGCCGAGGGCGTAGCCGGCCCCCAGAAGTCGGCTACCCCCTCCCTCGAAGCATGTGCCACATTAAGGAGACAAGACGAGGTAAGGCTACAGTGAGCACCCTCGAGGCGGCACACTGTAGCCACGCTTACCTCGGCGAAGCCCTCGTCATCAGGGGTGAGGCTACAGTAAGCAGCCGCCGACAAGACCCTAGGCGGTGGGGCCGGCCTGTCGACCAAGAGGCCGGCAGCCGGCGGGACCCACCAGTCGGCGGGCCCCAACAGCCGGCGGAGAAGCCGGCGAGCGTAGACACTGACGGCTGGGACCAGTGCCCAGCCGGATTACAATTGTACCCCCGGGGGGTAGGCCTATATAAACCCCCCGGGGCACCCATGCAAAGGGTTGGCTTCTTAGCATTGCACACACACCATAGAGAGAGGGAAGCAAGAGCTAGCCTTGTTCTTCTTCTCCCTTGAACCCAACAGCTCTAGGAGTGATTGTAGCCACTTTTCCTGATCTAGTGATCATGCGGAGACCCCTCAGAGCAGGACTAGGGGTGTTATCTCCTCGGAGAGCCCCGAACCTGGGTAAGATCCGCCGACGTGCATGTCTTCGCCTCATCCCATTTCCAGGCACCGGCGACGTCTTACTAGCACCCACTATGATAAGCCACCCGTTGGCATATGTCGCACCTACCACCCGACACATAGTGTGTTCGAGGCAAGGAGGCAGGAAGGGAAACAAGCAAATAAAGGTTGAGCGACTTAGTTTTGGGAAAATCTGATTTTACGTAGTACGTACCCACTAGGGTTTATAGGGCTCATCTAAAAAACATTCGTTTTTCCGTTTTGTAAGTCTCAATTCTACTACTAGTAGTAGTACCATCACATGTTGGATTTCGAGGTGCGTTAGATCACCCGATGCAAGCAGTGTCAAGAGAAAACTCACTAATTGATGTAGAAGTTCATGGAAATTTAGTGGTCATTCATGCATTCGTTCTAATTAATGCCTCGGTAAACATAACTTCTTGAGAAAAACGAGCGTACTAATTACTTGTGCACACTAGGAGTACGAAATTAATTCGACCACTCACCGTCTACCTTGGTTGGAGAGATTTTGAAATTGAGCCATAAACTGGAAAAGAGGGAGTAGTAACTTTTGTCTCGATTACTATTTGTGGCCTTGTATAGATGCAAAATATTTTTTTATAGTGACCTTGTATAAGTAAATGGAGGGAGTACTAAATGACATATATATTCCAAACAATATGATAATCTCTCTAACCAAGGTAGTAGGGACGAGGAGTAAACGGAGGGAGTAGTAAAAAATTCTCCTCGTCCTGTGAGCCACCGCGTGCGTGGGCGAGGGAGCGGGTGTAAGGCGTACAATACTACTACTAGTTTTAAGTGAATCCTTATTATAACATGCACACAATTTTTGGCACTTGTATTCGACCTAAGTCAGTGTGCCACCGTATCTCGTACGACTCCCTCCGTCTAGGTGTAATAAGTCACGTTAGAAGGTGCAGCAGGACCAAGGTGCAAGCAGATTAGAGGAGAAGGAGAAACTTGACCGGTCATTCCTCCAATCAAAGCCCCGATTTCTGTCTCTAAACGCAACAATTAATCCAAGCAACTAAGAGATGTCTTTTTAGCTACCATGCAGGGCCACGTATTAACTCGCATGCAAGCCGACTTTGATTTCTTGACTGATCAACGCGTAGTTGCACTCCATGCATTGGGTTTCCGGGGGAGATAACAAGGCAGAGTAAGGAGCATTTGGTTACATTGCTTAGGCTGGTCATAGTGGTGAGTAACTTGGACTAGTACAACATGCATATGTTACTAGTCTATGTTACTACTACGCGAAGTTTGCCGTCGGAAGCGAGCCGATCTGGCTCTCCTGAGCTAGCAAGGTTTTTTAGCCCACCCAAGCTAGCTAGCCCACAAAAGCTAACATATTTTAACAGTTCCAAACGCCTAACCTTGCCCGGCTATGCTATAAGCTATTCTTGCTAAGGATCCCAACGCTCCGTAATTAACAACGCTCGCTAGCAACGAGGCTAGGAGGGGATTGAGATGCGAAGTTAATGGATGATGCCTAAACATTTTGGGAATATCTGATTTCCGTAGGATGACTTAACACCTAGACGGAGGGAGTACTACTCCTGAGTCCAGGTTTGATGGAATATTCGTCACCTCTTCTCTTCTTGTACGTACTCCATTTGTATCTCACTTCCTGTGGCTCCGCAGTCGCACGATTTTCCTATTCTATGAACCTGTGTGTCCGTGTGCGTGTGCGTGTGCGTGTGTGTGTTTAACAGCATGTGTGTGTTAGAGAGAGCGACAGATCGCTCCTGACCAACCTGGCCCACCCAAAGCCCCTCCATCCCCCGCGCGCGCTTCCCGCCCGAAACGGTCAGCGCCGCTCCAAAGAATCGGTGCCGCATTCATGCCCGGGCAGAGCGGATGCGACCTCTCACTGGCGCCTGCGTTGAAGGAAGAAGCGGTTTCAAGAGTGATGGTTGCTTCGTCCGTCCAACTTACTGCTGGGTCTATGTGAATTTACGGCTCATTGGTCATTATTACTGAGGTGGTAGGACTGCTAGATGTCCCATCCTTTCGGCGAAAGGAGGTACTACTAGATTACAATTTTCTCCATTCTTACGGCGGAGTAGTGCAAGAGCAGTGAAAACATGCAGGCTCAGTGATTACAAGGCCCACCTCACACTATCACCATATTTTCTGGACACCGTGCGACACCTAACTCTTTACATAGTACTCCCTCCGTTCCTAAATATAAGTCTTTGTAGAGATTCCACTAGGTGGACTACATACGGAACAAAATGAATGAAGCTACACTTAAAATGCATCTATATACATCTGTATGTGGTTCATGGTGAAATCTCTACAAAGACTTATATTTAGGAATGGAGGAAGTACTTGTATAGTACGTACTGTAATTTATCAGCGAGATAGTACAAAGCTATGAAGCTTCCAGCTTCTGTTACATGTATCTTGCGTCCAAGGTTGCCCATTGCAACATTTCATCAAATACAAAGGAGACTAACATGCATGCTATTGCATCTCAATGATTGACAGATCATAGCAAATATGTACTCCCTCCGTTCCAAAATAAGTGTCTCAACTTTATGATACATACGGAGCAAAATGAGTGAATCTACACTCTAAAATATGTCTATATACATTAGTGTTTGGAGTATATACTAGTAGTTCATACTGAAATCTACTAAAGGACATATATATTCCAAACAATATGATAATCTCTCTAACCAAGGTAGTAGGAATGAGGAGTAAACGGAGGGAGTAGTAAATTTTCCTCCTCGTCCTGTGAGCCACCGCGCGTGTGGGCGAGGGAGCGGGCGTAAGGCGTACAGTACTACTACTCCTCATGCAGTCCCTAGCCATTGAAACAGAGACAACTAAAGAAAAACGATCCATGCAGTCCCTAGTCGTTGAACCGTAAACCCTAACCAGGCTTTAATTTGCTGGCAACGTCGAAGCTTCCTAAGAAATGAAGTTTGCAACCCTTTGAGCATCCCTGTGGCAAAGAAATTGAAGAAGCGTGATTAAAATAAGATTACTGGGACTAGTTGATGAGACATAAACTCATCACAAATACAGTACGTAGAAGCCAGTAGAGGTATGTGCGGGGCAAAGAAGTAGAGAAATATCCACATGGAGTGAAGTGGGCAGCTGGAGCAGTGGTGCAAGCCGGCTGTAAAGGGAGTTGTACCTGAGGGATGTCGGGACGTAGCTCAACCTACAGGAGGGCGGCAGGAGGAGGCAACTACCCACGTCGCGGCAGTGAGCAATGGACGAAGGCAACCTCACCGGCTTTGTGAGAGAGAATGGCGGGGACCCCTGATTGGGACGTGCCGACAGTGGGTTTTCGCCGTCGGCGACGGCGACCACATCTACACTAAGCATCCACCCCTTCCCCCGGCGGACGTGATCCGTCGGGATGTTAGAGATGTGGCCACAGTGGTTTTGTGCGAGAGAGTGTGAAAACTGAAGAGAGCAACCCCAGCAAGCAACCGTGTAGGCTCGTCCTGCCTATGTATATAGTGGAGCAGTTTCCTTTTCTCTCCATATGAACCTATTTATATTGCGTACGTGTCACTGAAGAAAAAAAGCTTTATTTATAAATGACGTGGCACCTACTACTCGTTCTCCTATAAACCTTGCGCTTGGCATCTCCAAACTATTAACCTTGCGATTGGCTCTTCGCCTCTTCGGGAAGTCGAGCAATAATGGTACTACGATATATATCGTTCTGGCTGTATGAGACCGAATGAATTGTTGCAGTCCACCACGTGGGGAGGGTCGAGGGGCGAGGGAGAGTGCGTACTATTACGTCTGTTTCAATATGGACTACATACGGAGCAAAATGAGTGAATCTACACTCTAAAATACGTCTATATACATCAGTGTTTGGAGTATGTACTAGTAGTTCATATTGAAATCTACTAAAGGACATATATTCCAAACAATATGATAATCTCTCTAACCAAGGTAGGGACGAGGAGTAAACGGAGGGAGTACTAGTAAAATTTTCTCCTCATCCTGCAAGCCACCGCGCACGTGGGCGAGGGAGCGGGCGTAAGGCGTACGTACTCATTAGTAAGCAAGCTTTACCTCATCCTGAGAGCCACTGCGCCCGTGGGCGGGGGAGACGGCGTACTAAGCAAGCTTCTCCTCATTTTGCGAGTTGACGGGACACATCAAAAGTACTCCAGTGTATAGAGCCTTGCCTCTAAGGTAGGCCCCACATGGTTTGCCTCTTTTTTAACATAACGCGTCAAGTCGCAATTTGTTTGTTCACCCGTTGTAGACAATCCTCCCTCCATCTAGTGGACAACCAGTACACGTGTCAAATTACCATGTGGGCTCCCTTTTTGTACAGAAATGAGCTCCACCGTGTACCCGCGCGGGTGTGGTTGGGAAAGAGACGGGAGTACGTGCGCCGTGCGTGCACCTCTTCTCTTCGTGCATGTCCCCCACCTACGTGGGTGTGTGAGAGAGATACAAACCTAGACAAATGGCTTGTGCGTTCGTGAGTGTTTTTTGTTTTTGGGGGGGTGATTTCGTGAATGTATTTGTGGGAATATGTGTCGATGACATCTCAAACAAATTTTTGCATGCAATGTGTGTGAAATGGAGGCCTATCCATATCATATCTAGAGGGTCGGGCGATCCATGAGAAGAGAGGGAGGGGTCATAGATATCCATAGAGTCGAAGAGAGGATCAATGGGTGGGTGCGAGATCGATGAAGAGAGCCATCGAAATTGTGTGTGTGCAAGTCAAAGATATAGGGCGACTGACCTAGCTACCAGAACGTCAGAGGGCATAGGTCAAGTTTGTGTGTGGCAGGGAGACATGACTAGAGCGCTCGATGTATCGGTGTGTGTGTGGGAGGGGGTGGGGGGAGGGGTAGGCAGAGGCCTAACTATAGAGGTAGAACGACTCGTATATGTGTTGAGAAGGAGAGACCTAGCTATGTCTTGAGGGAGATCGGTCGACATCCATACATAACTGAAGGACGGGAAATAGGATGGGACAGAGAGAGAGGGAGGGAGAGGGGTAGAGTGCTGGATGGGTGATGGAGTTGCTTCTTGAAGATGGTGGGAGAGGCCTACTAGACAAACTGAGGGTGGAACTGCAATATTATCAATAAGAGTGGGGATGTGTGCCTGTGTGTGCCTGTGTGTGATAGATCTATCGGGACACATCCATGGATGATGAAGGGGAACCATGTGTTTGGTAAGCAAACCTAACTAGATCGGTAGATCAATTGTTGTTAGTCGGAGGAAGGGAGAGACATAACTAATGAGGTAGATCGATCGACGCGTGGGAAAAACGATTTATAAGGACCTTGCTAGCTATATGTATAGCGGGAGATCGGTCGGTGTACGTCCATTTGTTAGAGGCAAATAAGGCCCGGCGAGACGGATAGACAGAGAGAATGGAGCTAGGAGGTGGAGCGAGAGGCCCAGCTACTAGCTAGATAGGGGGAGGAGTGTGCGGTTGTGACATCGATGAGAAGAGGGGTCAGAGTTTACACATGTGCGGGACCGTATGAGAGACACGAGGCAAGGACACATAAAGGAGGAGATTGAAGGTGCATGTGTATGTTGTAGGCAGACATTGCTGGAGAGGTTTATCGATCGGTGTGTGTCAGAAAGGAGTTGTGGAGACTATGGGAGAATGACCTAAAGAAAAAAATGAATGTGCGCGATGGTAGAATGGTGAGGGAGGGGGAGGGCGAGGAGGGCGTGTGCATGCACGAGAGAAAGTTCGTGGTAGCTACAAAGGTTAGAGGATTGTGTGGGTGTAAGAGACTAACAAAGATCATAATTTGATATGAAAGTGGATTCATATATTTGAATAGGAGATCATAGTGTTTTAAACATATGCATGCATGAATATAGCGGTGATACGCGTGTTGTGGTTTTGCACATGTTATACCATAATGTGATAATGCATGGCGTTTGCAACTCACAACTAAATGCCGAACAACCTAAACCATACTATACATCGAACAATCTCACATTTAATTTAAATTTGTGATAATGTGTGGCGTTTGCAGCTTACAACTAAATATCGAACAATCTAAACAATACTATATATATCGAACATTCTCACATTTTATTTGAATTTGTGGTAATGTGTGGTGTTTGCAACTCACATCTAAATACTTGTAGGCGTAGGGGCGGGGCACCATACATAATGTGATAAACACATTATACATATGAGACATGGTTTAGTTTGTGAAGATCTAGCTAGAGCTTGAAATGTACTATGATTTGAAATCAACATAAAGTGGATTCAAAAAATCGAGTTCGAGTTCATATAGTACACATAGTTCATATGTAACTCGAGACTAATCATGTGGTGTGCTGTGAAGATAATACACAAACGATGGTTTAACTTGACAATAATGATTATTGTATATCTTATTAAAACAGAGAAACGATTTCAAATGCTTTGACTTCACAACAATCATTATTGTAGATCTTATTCAAATAGAGAAACGAATTCAAATTTAGTTCATATTGAAGCGGTAGTATATACGTTTGGAATGCACTAAAACGTTCATTTGAGTACTAGGTTGCACGCATTATACACGTAGCGAAATATTTTAATTGAACATAACATGAATTCAAAGTTTTGAATGACATTTGTAGTGCGAATTGATTTGGTACAGTACACGTTAGGCTTGTCCGGAAATTTCAACCCGTGCCTTGTTAGCCCGAAATATTTAAGATATATCTTTGTCTCGTTGTGCTCCGACAACTCCCTCCATCTCAACTCGCGCCTTGCTATTCCAAAATTACAACGCGCACGAAAACTCCCACCTCCTGTGAAATCCCGACACGCGAAATGCCCGTGATACCCCTGAACCAAAAGAACCGCCTCAAATCGGTGGGGGTACTTTCGTAACTTACCCCACATTTCGGACAAGCGTGTCACTAAGCCATGGTTCCCCACTCCCATCCCATCCGCCCACCCATTCGTACACCGAGGCCGGGAAAACCCGCGAAGCCCCACACCCTCCTTCGTCCGCCACCCAGCCGGAGCCTCTTCCCCGACAACGTCGTCCACAAAAACACCTCGACGTCCCTCATCCACCGTACCGGATGAGGATCCGTCGTCGATCTGGTGGTCCCGCTGGTTCAGCCACCCCGTCCTCCACCTCCAAGGAGCTGCCCCGACGTTCCCCTCGTCTTTCGCGCCACCTTCATTCCCACACCGCCGTCTTCACCTGCACCGCCGGAAGAGCATCATCATCACCGTTTCCTCGGATGAAGCTTCGGCCTAATCGGCGCCACCAAAGAGGTTGTACACTAATTGCCGCATTTTCTTCTTGATTCGATCTCACGGTGCTGCCGGCGCTCGGTCCCAAGCCGACACGGCGCGACTCCATCCACGCCGGCGTCGCCGGCCACCTCCTCCACGGCGTTGCTCCCTCGGCGGCGACGTCCACATCAGTAGGAGTTGCTGCTGCTTTAGCTCTCGCTCGCGCTGCTGCTCTGCTCTTGCTCTCGGTCCCCTGCCTGGTCTGCTCTTGCTCTTGCTTGCGATGATGCTCCGATTTAGCTACACTTCAGTCGACTGAATCGACTTTTGGGTCAGTCAATTTTGAGGGGGTGGGGGGCTCGCCGGAGTTAAGGAAGAACCAGCCGCAGCGGGGAGGGGGGCTCGCCGGAGAGGTACCCCACTATCTATCTTAGGGTTCAGGGTGGGGCGATGGTGGGGCAGTGGCGTGGGGATCGCCGGAGAAAAAGCTCGGCACGGGGGGCCTAGAGGGATGGCCGGGGCGGTGGCGGACTGGCGGTGGGGAGTGTTTTCGGGGCGGGCAGGGCGGCGCACCGCCAGCCGCGGGCGGCAGGGGGCGGCTGTTTGGCCAGTGGTGGCTGGCGGCTCGGGGGGTGGAGGTTGAAGATGAACTGCAGGCCCTTGATTTCGTATCCAACGGCTGCAAAATCGACTAACCAGAGATGAAAAAGTCAGTCGACTGACGTGTAGCCTCACCTCTAGTGCGTTCAGTTTCGACAGTAAAATTCAGTTTCAACAGCAAAATTCAATTTCGACAGTTAAGTTCAGTTTCGACAGTTAAATTCAGTTTTGATAGTTAAGTTTAGAGATGAGCGACTGATGTATACATCTAGCACTTTGTGGTTATGTATTTTACGTCATCTATTGGAGATGCTATTAGAATTCCACTCAGGTTAACGTTGTCTCTCTTGTCCTGCTTCAGCCTCGGCGTCGCGCAACTCACCTCGGGCTCCATCTCCTGACGCCTAAGATCTTCTTCCCCTCCTCCGACAGCCAAGTCAGCCGGAGCATCCTCACCGGCCAACCCAATCACGTTGAGATCGACATGGCTTCGCCAAAGAGGTTGTACACTTCTTGTGGTTTGACTTAATCTCACCATTCTTCTTTGCATCATGTGATCTTCAAATTCTTGTGAACCAAACACCTAGATTGGCAGAAATCCTGTGTTTTTAAATTCCCTGTTTTGCACATGCATTCCTATCATATTCCTGTCTATTTCCTATCCCTGCATTGTTAGAATCCTCAAATTCAAACAAGCCCTTACACAATTACTTCTGTTACAGACATGTGTTAAAGAAAACCTTGTGTGGTTTGTCCTGCTCCTGCGGTGCTGTGTTCCACCCCAGCTCAGCTGCTCCAACGACGGAAGGGTTCACCACAGCAGGGATCCGCTCTCCAGACTGTCTTTCGCCGCCTCAGATCTTCTTCCCCGCCGCCGGCAGCCACGACAACTGCATTACCATCATCAACTGAGCAGATGACCTTGAGGACTACATGGGTCCGCAAGAGAGGTCGCACTCTTCTGTGTCTGCTTACGTTATGCATCGCTTAATATGATGGCATGCTACTTTATCATCGTGTTCACCTATTAGACTCCGACTCAGGTCCAAACTTATGCTGAAACTTGAGTTTTTAAATGGTTGTGGGGTACATATTGGGGCAGCAATTAGTACTATCTGTCTACTATCTGGTTAATCTCGGGTGTCTACTATGAGTTTCATGTTGGGTGCAAACAACCATTAAAGGAGCCATTATCTCTATTTTTTTAACTAAAGCTATTATCTACCTGCTATCATTGGTTTTGGGTCCATCCACAGTTTGCTACCTTCACTCTGGATTTGTGCATGCACTCCTTACATAATCTCACTATGTTTTATTCCAATGCATGTCAGTTATTGTAGACAATGGAACTGAATATGTAGAGCAAAAGAGACGAGCCTTGCGTGGCAATAAAATTTCATGCAGACGTCGCTCCATGGTGGGCGCAAAGGCAGCCCCCCTCCACCCATTTTGGATCGTAATCAAGAGGAAGATAACTGTTCTAAGGGGATTCAGAAGCAGAAGACCACTCCTATTTACCCGATGAGGTCATCGCTCTAACTTGGCATGCTGAAGTTGGTAATATCATGCATATGGTGCCTTGCATTGCTTACTGTATACATCAAAGATGTCATCTGCTTAGTTTAGACATGCTTTGTGTCAATGCCATCTGTTTAGTTTCTTTATCGTATATGTGAATCATGCAATGCCATCTTGTTTAGCCAGGCATCATATATGTGAATTTTGCAATACCACCCTGGTTAGCCAGTCATCCTATATGTGAATTATATCATGACATCATTTTTTTATTACGTGTTAAATTTGTCAACAATTTTAGTACATTCAATTACCCTTCCTGCGCATCAGCCATTCGGCACGGTCATGGAAAAATCTGGAGTGGAAACAAGGTCTTCAGAGTAGAAAATGCTATCTGACAAAGCGCACGTCTTGCTGGTTACAGATAGCTCCTTAGAGGAGGATTCAGAGACATATGACCAGTCCTATTCCCCCCCCCCCAGAGGTGCATGCTCTAACTTGGCAGGGTTATGTTGCTCATATCGTGCGTATGGTATCTTGCATTGCTATGTCATTTGCTTAGTTTAGACATGATTTGTGTGAATGCCACTTGTTTAGTGTCTAATTACCATATATGTGAATTATGCAATGCCATCTTGTTGCAAGACATTATATATGTGAATTATGCAATGCTATCTTGTTGCAAGGCATTATATATGTGAATTATGCAATGCCATGCTGTTTAGCCAAGCGTCATATATGTGAATTATATCATGCCATCCTTTTTTGTATTTCTCATTGCTTTTGTCGACAATGTTTGTATATTTAACTGCTCTTCCTGTGCATCAGCCATTTGAATTGGTGATGGAGAAATCTGGAGTGAAAACAAGGTCTTCAGAGCAGACAATGCTACCTGCTGAAGCAGATATGTTGCTGGTTACAGATAGCTCTTCAGAAGAGGATTCAGAGGCAGATGACCAGTCCTATTATCCCCCTAAGGTGTATGCTCAAACTTGGCAGGGTTATATTACTCATATCATGCATATGTTGTATTGCAATGCTTAGTTTTTACATCATATACACGATATTGAATGTCGTCTCCTTAGTTGACACATCATATATGCGATTGCCCTCTGCTCACTTCCTTAGTATATAAATCATATATTTGAATTATATCATGCCATGATGTTTACATAGACAGCATGTATCTGAATTATGGCATGCCAACCCATTTTCTAAAGACATAATATAGTTATATCATCTCATCCTGTTTACATAGTCATCATATTTTGAATTATGTCATTCTATCCGTGAATTATATCATGCCATCATGTTTCCATCGACGGCATGTTTGTGATTTATGGCATGCCAACCACTTTAATAGACACATCGTATAGTTATATCATGTCATCATGTATACATAGTCATCATATTTTGAAGTATGTCATTCTGTCCTGTTTAGTTAGCCATCATACATGTGAAATTGTGTCATGCTATCCTGTTTAATTAGCCATCAAATATTTGAAATTATGTCCTGCTATTCTGTTTGGTTAGACAACATAAATGTGAATTATTGCATGCCCTGTTTTCTGCCCTACTATCCATTGCACCTGTCTATCTTACAATGTCTGTACATTCAATTACTTTTCTTGTTTATCAGCCATTTTAATTGGAGGTGGTGATGGCAGTATCTGTGGGAGTAAAAACACGGTCTTCAAAAAAGATTGTGCCACCTGTCGATGGAGATAGAACCACGGTTGTACTTGCCCAAGAACCAGCCCCACCACACATAACCCAGACTCATGCAGATTGTACCCCTACCCAGTTGGACAGAGAACCAGCTACACCCTTCTAACCCCAACCCCAGCAGATAGCAACCCAGTTCCCGTTGACACTGCACCGTCTCCACCACAGAGCACCCAAACACGATCAGTTGGTAAGGCAACTGCAGTGCCCAAAGCATGAGGACCACCACTCCGAACCCCAAGTCAACGCTTAAAGTAGAAGAAGAATTGTTCTCAGGTTAGGTTCCGTAGCTATGGTTCATACTACTTTGCTCTTGCATCACAGTATTTACTCATACCAACTAATTTCAAATTTAAAGGATGCAATTGAAACTCCAATGGTGCAACAGGTAACTTTGCTCTTGCATCACAGTATTTACTCATACCAACTAATTTCAAATTTAAAGGATGCAATTGAAACTCCAATGGTGCAACAGGTATGTTTTAAACCTGTTTCTTTAACGTGTTTGCTGTTGTAACTTGCTCTATGTTGATTTCAGTTTCAATTGAATAAACAATTATGTTCTCATGCCATGCACATTACAAGTGTTGTTATTGCTGTGTAGTTTCCCACACTTATATTCTGTCTATGCTGCTTTGTCTTAAATACATATGATTCAAACTGTATCTATCTTGATTTGGCAACATAAACTAGAATGATATAGACCATACAGTGACCATACTACATAGATATATGTTTGTTTCATGATGTTATCCTGTCCACCTTACTACTGAACTGGTTTACCAAAATGAGTTTCATATACTACATTGTAAACCTGTGATGTGTTTGTTTGTTTCTCTTTTAGAACGCGGATAAAATATTGGAGAAGAGTACCCCGTTATGCAATGGTAAAGGAAGTAATGCAGATAAGGTTCAAGATAGTGAGACATCCCTGTTGTTCTCCAAGAAAGCTGATAAAAACTATATTGAAGACACTGAGACAACCCCAAAGTCATGTCTTGATGCAGTGTTCGAGTTACTGGCTACTACTGCTGGCACCAGCTCTTTGAACTCGCTGCCTGAATCAGTTCGGCTTCTTGAGTCTCAACTTCAAGTTGAAAGACATCGATCAGATGTTATGCGATAGGAAGCCGAAGGACTGAGGAAGTCCCTGCAGAATTCGGATGCATACTTTCTGGTGCAACAACAAGTGCTGGAGGATTTAAGTGCCACACAAGAGAAAGTTAATAAGCTTGCTAAGCATCTTGCCAGCATTATGGGTACCCATGATATTGTTTCTTGAGCTCTTCTGAAGTGGTTTCAGTTCTGGACTTGTTTTGCTGCGGCGTTTATATGCTGCTTTGTTCCCTATATTTGCACTTGTGGCGAACTTTGATGCCCAGTGGATGTAATATGTGTAATAGCCATGATAGCCTATCGTAAGTTGCTTGCTTATTTATTTCCTTATTGTCTTGTAGTCAGTGCAGTTCTTTTTCCGCGGTTTGCTAGTGGCCGCAATAACCTATTTTTTTAAAACTAGGCCACATTAACAATGGGCTACATATTTACTGTAGTTAACATGGGCCTCCTACGGGCCGTAGAAACAATGGGCCTTCTAAGGGCCGTAGAAACAATGGGCCTTCTACGGGGCGTAGACATAATGTGCCTTCTACGGGCCGTATCATCAATGGGCCTTCTACGGGCCGTATGATCGGTTGGCCAAACATGGGCCAATAACAGACCACATTATGGTCATAAATGGGCTAGAGTTGAAATCGTCCGTTCATGGGCCGACCATGACGGGCCGTCGTTAATCGGCCTTATTTGATGACGCTATGAAAATGGCCCAACGTATTAACGGGCCACAAACGGGGCGACTGTAACCACGGGCTGTATTTGGCCCACAAGCAGAAAATAACAGTAACGTGCCGAAAGTAAACGAATGCTGGAAATGAGCCCAAGAATAAATGGGCCCTGAGAAGGCCGAAAGATAACATGGGCTGGAAATGGCCCAACAGAATAACGGGCCGATAATGGGTATAAAGTGATACACTGTTCATTACGGGCCAGTTTTACCACGGGCAGTTAATGGGCCGAGGGTTACTAAGGACCTCATATGGGCCAAAAGACGTCATGGGCCATACATGGGCCGGAAGTTAAAATGGGCTGGAATTATATTGGACGGCCTAGATGATGCTACTGGGCCTAATTCGGATAGGCCGTAAACGGGCCCTAGGTTAGTGGGCTGTAAATGGGCTATATGCGGACATGCCTTTAGCAGGCTTGCCGTGGGCCGGCCCGCCATCTTTTGACCAAGTCAAACAGGCCGACCTTTTCACAGGAATGGGCCTCTATTGGGCCGTGCCACATGTCGATGTATCATAGGCGCTTTGGGTCCAATAAGTGGATGACATATGTCCCAACGGTGAGCCGACACGTGTTTCCTCCAGCCAATGATGATTTTACACATGGAAAATCCCCATTGGTCGGGGCTGTTAACGGGTTATCGGATCCAAAACCGGACCCGATAGCTTAACGGCGTTCCGTTACGGTGGATGCCATGTGTCGGTCACCCTTGACGAAAGCACTTCTGTGACGCGCGATTTATCGTCATGGAAGTGGACACTTCCGTGATGATAATTTTGCTAATGTCAGGGAACACTTCTACGAAAGCACAGGTATGACTATCTTGATTTTGTCGTAAATTTGTCATGGATGTACATGCATGATAGAAAACGTGACCTACTGTGACAAACACGTATCATCACGGAAGTGTATTTTTTGTAGTGTGCTAAGCAGTCTGATGCTTCGGAACTGCCTGCTAAGTAGTCTGTAGGTCCAGAACCGACTGCTCATCAGTCCGTTGGTCCGCAGGCGCGTGATCAGCATACCAATGTGTTAGCACTTCCTGCTCAGCAAACCAACGCGTTGGCACGGCCTCCTCAGCACACCGACAAGTTTTTTTTGAACCTTGAACGGTAGGAGAACCTCCTACTGTTATTTTTGTATTAAAGTAACAGGGTACAAGTTACAATTTACATGGGAGCTGTACAGATGAGATTTTGTGGCAACCCCCCTTTGGGGGTGAAGAAAGGACTAAACTATTGAGGACAGGATGATGGGGATGAGATGTTTGTGTTTTTCCTTAACCCTATAGGTAAGGAGAAAGAAATCATTCTTAAGTCTATCTAGCCAGGATGCCTTTGTTGGTGCAATCCCCCTGAAGTGCTTGTTATTGCGTTCCTTCCATATGCTCCATGCCGCAAGTAAGAACATCTCCATAAAAAGAGGTCGATTCCAATTATTTTTGGCCATAGTAACATTTTGTAGTCTTGATGCTCCTTGTGACCCAAAAAGACCAATGTTGGTCCAGCAATCAGTACTGAAGTGGCATTCAAAGAACAAGTGCTCCAAGGTTTCCTCAATTTATAGTCCACAGAGAATGCAGTTGTGGTCCTCTCCAATATTGTAATGTCGTCGTTTAAGCATATTTCTTGTGTTTAGGCGGTCTGAGAGTAATAACCAACCGAATACTTTTATTTTCATGGTGGATTTCGATTTCCAGATCCAACAAAAAGCCTCATGTGCTCGTATTTCTCGGAAGTAGACGTTTAGTATTTGTGTGCAGTGAATTGTGCTGATCCCCAAGCATATGACCAAATGTCCTGCTCATCGGATAAGACAGTCGTGACCGTATCAGTTTGGAGCGGGCGAACTTCAGCGTATGCTTGTTCCAAGAGTGGGAGGTGAAACGCCTCTCGGAGTGACGTGATGGACAAGAAATCCCGGACTGATACGTCTTCATTTATGGCGTAAAAGAGCACTCTTGGATACTTGTCGGCAATAATGTTGTCGGCCCATAAGTCTTTTCAGAAAAGTACATTCCTGCCGTTTGCCACTTGTACTTCTGAGATTCCTCTGTATATGGCCATCAACTTAGTGAAATTTTCCACCAGAACGATCCACATGTGTCCGATGCATGCGGTATTTGATTTGAGTAGTACGTTTCCCAAATGAGTTGCACCCAGGGCAAATTCCAGCCATTATAAAATTTGTGTAAATATTTGAGCAAGAGTGCACCCCCTTGAATTCTGAGATCGATCACACCTAGCCCACCACATTCCTTGGGTCAACAGACCATGTTCCAGGAGGCCAGAGAATTACATCTATCCCCTTGTTCAGTTTTCTTGGTCCACAAGCATTTTCTTCAAATTTTGTCCAGAAGCTCAATGATCTTGGCTGGCAATCTGAGTGTGCATAGGGAAAAGATGATCATGGAGGTAATTACTGAATTGAGCAAGGAGAGTTTTCTACCGTAGGAGATCATATTAAGAGTGGCCGTTAGTCTTCTTTCAACGGAGCAAACCAGTGGCATGAGGTCTAGGACAGTCGGGCGAGTAGATCCAAGGGGACGTCCCAAGTAGGTAAAAGGTAGCTTACCAATGACGCATCCGAATATATTGGCATTTTCCTGAGTCTTGGCCGGATCACAGTTCATTGGAATTAGTGTTGATTTGTGAAAATTTATTTTCAATCCAATGGACATTGCATAGTCATTCAAAATGTCTCTGATAACTATTGCTTGTTGAGTGCATGCAGGTAGTATCAGAATTGTGTCATCGGCGTATTGAATCACCGGGTAATTTTTTGATGTGATGATGGAAACGGTAGGTGGATCAGATTGCGTGCAAAAGCATCGTTGATGGCCGCTTGGAGGAGATCAGCCGCTAAAAAAAATATGAGGTGGGAGAGAGGGTCCCCTTGTCTGACACCACACTTATAGTGGAATTGACGGCCAGGAGTTTCATTGAGAAGTACTGATGACTTTCCAGATGAGAAGATGCACCGAATCCAGCCCAACCATTTATCATTAAATCCCATGCTTTTCATAATGTCAATCATGGCCTCATGTTCTATCGTATCAAATGCTTTTGCAAAATCTAGTTTGAGAAGCATGATTTCCTTTTTGGATGAGTGGCATTGGTATATGTATTCATAAGCCCATGCAAGACAATCTTGGATGGTCCATCCCTTGAGAAAGCCATATTGGTTCTTGTGCACGGTCTTCAAGATGATTTTTTGGAGTCTATTGGCCAGAATCTTAGTGATCACTTTGAGGCAGCAGTTTAAAAGCGTAATCGGTCGATAGTCATTGATAGATTCAGGAGAGCCAACCTTTGGGATTAGTGTGATGAAACCATCATTAATACTTTCCAAATTGAGCTCCCCATTGTGGAATTGATTGCACAAGTTATAGAAGTCCTCCTTGATGATTGGCCAACATCGTTTTAAGAAAAGTCCATTGAAACCGCCCGGACATGCGCACTCGAGGTGAGTCGTGAATAATGTCACAAGGCAAGACCGCCTCCGCGCCGTACACCATGAAAAAAGGTGTATATCCGGCCGTACGATTGGGCGTGGTCCGCAGCCCCCAGAGTACGGAATCGAGTTCCTCAACCAGTGCTTGTCTGACTTTTGCAGAGATCGCACTAGTCTCGGTTTGATGCCGCTCATTATCATGTCGTTAGCCCATTCGACCTGACCGTTTGTCTGAGGGTCATATACGGAGGCATAATTGAGCTTGATGCCCAAATTGGCGCACCAAGTTTTCACCTCGTCAGCTATAAAGTTAGAGCCGTTGTCAGTAATAATACTGTGCGGGACACCATAACGGTGTATGACACCGGATATAAGGTCTATCACTGGTCCAGCTTCAGCCGTTTTAACTGGTTTGGCTTCTATCCACTTAGTGAACTTGTCGACCATAACCAATAAGTATTTTTATGGCTTCCCCCCTTAAGAGGTCCGACCATATCGAGCCCCAAGACCGCAAAGGGCCAAGTGATGGGGATTGTTCGTAGGGCAGTGGGCGGCATATGGCTTTGGTTAGCAAAAAGCTGGCATCCAACGCAGCGCTGTACGAGGTCTTGTGCATTTGCTCGGGCCGTGGGCCAAAAGAAACCCGTACGGAAGGCCTTACTTACAAGGGCCCGAGCTGCGGCATGATGGCCACCAAGACCAGCGTGTATTTCAGCCAAAAGCTGTCGTCCCTCTTCTTTGGAGATACATCTTTGAAGGACTCTGGTAGTACTTTTCTTGTAAAGTTCTCCTTCGTGAACTTTGTAGGCCTTCGAGCATCGAACGATACAACGGGCCTCAATCTGATCCTCAGGGAGCTCATTCCTGGTCAGGTAGGCAAAGAAAGGCTCAGTCCACGGGGCAATTACAGCCATGATTTCGTGGGCCGATGCCCAAGCTCCCGATGATATCAAACTGTGTTCTGAATCTGGGGGTATGATCGGCTCCGGACAAGTGTTGCCGCTCTCGTCCTGCCACACCACGGATGGCTTGAAGAGCCTTTCCACAAAGGTTTTAGGTGGGACGGGGTCACGTTTAGCTCCCATGTGAGCAAGGATGTCCGCATCTTGATTACTCTCTCGAGGCCCTCAAACCGAGCTGATATTTTGAGTATGGCGTTGCGGTAAGCCGCCATCTTCGGATTTTTTTGCATCGAATTCTCCATTTATTTGGGATATTGCGAGGTTTGAATCCCCACGCACCTCAAGGCGTTGTATGCCCATGGAGACAGCCATCCGGAGACCATGCAATAGTGCCTCGTATTCGGCCGTATTGTTAGAGTCTGTCTACAGTATTTGGAGCACATAATGGACTGTGTCAACTGTGGGGGATGTCAAGATGACACCGGCCCCAAGTCCGGCTAGCATTTTAGATCCATCGAAGTGCATCACCCAGTTGGAATACGTGCCGTACTCTTTAGGGAGTTCTGCCTCTATCCATTCGGCGACGAAGTCGGCCAACACCTGATATTTAATGGCTCGGCGTGGTTTGTACCTTATTTCAAATGGTAAGAGCTCAATGGCCCATTTGGCAATCCGGCCGGTGGTGTCTCGGTTGTTTATAATATCATTGAGTGGTACTTCTGAAGCCACCGTGATCGAGCACTCTTGAAAGTAGTGCCGCAGCTTGCGGGATGCCATAAAGACCGCATATGCTATCTTCTGATAATGCGGGTATCGGGATTTGCATGGTGTAAGGACCGTCGATACGTAGTATACTGGTTTTTGGAGTGGGAATTTATGCCCCTCTTCTTCTCGTTCGACGATGAGCACCACACTTACCACCTGGTTGGTTGCATATATGTAGAGCAACATCGGTTCACCGACGTTTGGTGCGGCCAGGATTGGGTTGGTGACTAGCAAAGTTTTTATTTCCTCCAGTCCGGCCGTTGCAGCATCCATCCACGCAAAGTGGTCGGTGCGTCAGAGCGGGCGATACAATGGTAATGCCTTTTCTCCTAATCTGGAGATAAAACGGCTCAAAGCTGCTACGCACCGGCTAGTTTTTGGACCTGTTTGAGGTCAGTTGGTGTTGCCAATTGTGATCGGGCCCGGATTTTGGCTGGTTTTGCTTCAATTCCTCTATTGGATACAATGAACCCGAGCAGTTTGCCGGCAGGACGCCGAAAAATACTTTTCCGGATTGAGCCATATATCATATGTTCGGAGGTTGTCGAATGTAAGGCGTAAGTTATCCACCAATGATTCGACGTGCTTGGTTTTGATGACTATGTCATCTACATATGCCTCCACAGTCTTGCCGACTTTCTTTTCCAGGCACGTTTGAATCATGCGTTGGTAAGTGGCGCCGGCGTTTTTGAGCCCGAAAGGTATAGTGTTGAAGCATAAAGGCCCATACGGGGTGATGAATGTCGCGGCCTGGACGGACTCCTTCATCTTAATTTGATGGTATCCGGAGTATGCGTCGAGGAAACACAGTGAATCATCTCCCGCGGTTGCATTAATAATCTGGTCGATGCGAGGTAGTGGGAAGGGGTCCTTAGGGTAGGCCTTATTAAGGTCTTTGAAATCGACACACAGGCGTCAGGATTTATCCTTCTTCGGTACCATGACCAAGTTTGCTAGCCAGTCCGGATGTTTGATCTCTCTGATAAACCCGGCTTCGAGTAACTTGGCTAGCTCCTCCCCCATAGCCTGTCGTTTGGGTTTGGAAAATCACCGCAGCGTTTGCTTGACTTGCTTGTATCCCTTCAGTATATTGAGACTATGTTCGGCCAGTCCGCGTGGGATTCCTGGCATATCAGAAGGGTGCCAGGTGAAGATGTCCCAATTCTCATGCAGGAACGCGCGTAATGCGGCATCGACCGTCGGATCCAGATGTGCCCCGATGGAAGCTGTCTTCTTGGGGTCCGTTGGGTGGACTTGAAATTTGACTATTTCGTCTGCTGGTTTGAAGGAAGTTGACTTAGGTCGCTTATCGAGTATTACGTCGTCCCTATCCATTGTGGAACGTAAGGTGGTTAATTCTTCGGCCGCGAGGGCCTCCGATAGTGCCTCGAGGGCCAGGGAAGCGGTTTTGTTTTCGGCATGGAGTGCTATGTTCGGATCACTGGTGATAGTGATAACTCCGTTGGGCCCGGGCATTTTGAGCTTCATATACCCATAATGGGGTATAGCTTGAAAGAGTGTGAATGCGTCTCGCCCCAGCAGGGCGTGATACCCGCTGTTGAAAGGTGCCACATGGAAGAGTAACTCTTCGGACCTATAGTTCTCCGCGTGCCGAACACCACGTCGAGTTTGATTTTCCCCGAGCATCTTGCTTCCCGACTGGGTATAATGCCTCGAAAGGTTGTATTACTCTGCTCAATGCGACTACTGTCCATTTGCATTTTATTGAGCCTGTCCTCATAGATGAGGTCCAGTCTGCTGCCACCGTCCATTAACACTTTAGTGAGCCGAAAGCCATCCATGATTGGGTTTAGGACCAAAGCGGCTGGTGCCCAGACTGAGCGGGACCTTGGTTCGTCATCGGCATTGAAAGTAATCGCCGTATTGTTCCAAGGGTTTATTGCCGCTATTTGGCAGACTTCGGCGAGGTCGCGGAGCGCCCTTTTGCACCAATTATTTGATGAGAATGTCTCGAAGACCGTGAATACTTTGAGATCGTCGCCCTTTGAAGAGTGCTTCTCTGGGGTAGTGTTGGTGAGGATACCCTCGCCGCTCTTGGCCACTTGCCGGAGTATCCAACATGCCCGTAGGTTGTGCATTGGTTCAGTATTCGGAGTCATGTGTATTTGACTGGGACTATCGAGCCATTGCTCGAAGATAGTTCTATGTCTCGTAAAGGGCTTAATTTTCTTGTCCAGGGGATGATGATCAGGTGCCCTGCGAGCGTGCATCCTTTTCGCCCGTCTGGGAGATGGCTTAAAGGCCTGCGGTTCCCATCGGGCTGTCTGAGTTTTCCAAGCGCTTTCCATTGCGCTGTACTTCTGCTCTATATGTGCCAAATCTGCAAAGTGCAGTATGCAACGGCGGTTGAGGGCATTAAGGATTCCCTCATCCTTACAGTTGTTGCGAAATACTGAGATCGCGTCGTCTTCGCAGCAATCTTTAATCTTGTTTTTAGCAAGTAGGAATCTAGCCCAAAAGTGATGGACTGTTTCCTGAGGTTGCTGTCGTATATACATTAAATCGCATATGTCCGGGGGCCAGAATTTCTTGGAGAGTATTGCTTGTGGTGGGCGGATGGGATTAAATCTGACCCGTGGCCCACTATGGAATCCGGGTTTTGAAGAATTTCTGAGGTTAATGGCTCAGGACCCGGAGTGTCCTGAGAGATTTTAGTCTTGAAGCCTGGCTCTATGTTCGGAGGACGGATAGTTTCTCGAAGATGGTTGTCCGGCTCGTGGAGCTCGGAGATCCGAACATAGTTTGTTTTTAGCGTAGGAGGAGCGGTATCCTCACCTTGCTCTTCCACGACGGTCAACAGATGGGTGACCGGTGGGGATATGATTTCTCTCTGGTCGGGTTTAAGCCCAATCAGATCATAATCTGTTGAGACCCCCAGGGCGGCGATGCGATCCAGCTGTTCATTTAAAGACGAAACATCTGTCGGATCCATCTTATCGACGCTTTCGGGGTTGATGCGGAGATGATTTTTGGCAATCCAGGGGACCGCCTCAGGCTTTATGGCCGGGCGGGCGCCTATGGTGAAATTGTCGATCTGGAGGATCTTCCCAGGAACTAGGGCTTTTCCAGAGGTGATTTTGTCATTGATGACGAGGTGAGCCATCGATCCTTCTTTCGACAACACGGAGCAACTCAATGAAAGCACCAATGTCGGTGTCAAAACCGGCAGATCTCGGGTAGGGGGTCCCGAACTGTGCGTCTAAGGATCGAGGGTAACAGGAGGCAGGGGACATGATGTTTACCCAGGTTCAGGCCCTCTTGATGGAGGTAATACCCTACTTCCTGCTTGATTGACTTTGATGAGTATAGAGGTTACAAGAGTTGATCTACCTCGAGATCGTAATGGCTAAACCCTAGATGTCTAGCATGTATGATTGTGATTGCCTCTACGGACTAAACCCTCCGGTTTATATAGACACCGGAGGGGGCTAGGGTTGTACAGAGTCGGTTTATAGAGAGAGGAATCTTCATATCCGAACGCCAAGCTTGCCTTCCATGCAAATGAGAGTCCCATCTGGACACGGGGGAAAGCCCTCCATCTTGTATCTTCATGGCCCATCAGTCCGGCCCATGTTACATAGTCCGGACGCCCGGGGACCCCCTAATCCAGGACTCCCTCAGATAGGCCCTTTGCAGAGGGAAGCAGAGGTTGTCATGTGCTTATTTGTTTGTATGCTCAACCCCTTAATGCAGAAGAACGCCATGTTACATTGCCCCTTGTGATAGCCAGCTTTATTATGCAGTCTGTCGCTTTTGTTCTTGTAACGCCCACGATGCGGCTATATCTCCCACGTGTCGAGGCACGACTTAGAGGCATAACCGCATCGTGGTTTTGTCGCAAGAAGGGTCATCTTCACACAATCCCATGTAATGAACAAGAATGGGATAAAGAGTTGGCTTACAATCGCCATTTCACACAATACATGAATATAATTCATACATCATCCAAAATACAATCATATAGACCGACTACGGTCAAAATCCAGATGAAAATAAGACAACCCCAAATGCTAGATCCCCGATCGTCCCAACTGGGCTCCACTACTGATCATCAGGAAAAGACACATAGTAACGACCACGTTCCTCGTTGAACTCCCACTTGAGATCGACCCCATCATCGGCACTGGCATCGTCGGCACCTGCAACTGTTTTGGTAGAATCTGTGAGTCACGGGGACTCAGCAATCTCACACCCGCGAGATCAAGACTATTTAAGCTCTTAGGAAAGGATGGTGTAATAAGGTGGAGCTGCAGCGGCAAAAGCATATATGGTGGCTAACTTGCGCAAAAGAGAGCGAGAAGAGAAGCAACGGAACGGTCGTCATCTAGCAATGACCAAGAAGTGATCCTGAACTCCTACTTACGTCATACATAACTCAGACCGTGTTCACTTCCCGGACTCCGCCGAGAAGAGACCATCACGGCTACACACGCAGTTGATGTATTTTAATTGGGTCAAGTGACAAGTTATCTACAACCGGACATTAACAAATTCCCATCCGCCTCATAACCGCGGGCACGGCTTTCGAAAGATAATACCCTGCAGGGGTGTCCCAACTTAGCCCTTCATAAGCTCTCACGGTCAACGAAGGATAAACCTTCTCCCGGAAAGACCCGATCAGTCTCGGAATCCCGGTTTACAAGACATTTCGACAATGGTAAAACAAGACCAGCAAAGCCGCCCGAATGTGCCGACAAATCCCGATAGGAGCTGCACATATCTCGTTCTCAGGGCACACCGGATTGTCCAAGCTTCCGATAGGCCAGACCAGAGTTGCCCCTGGTGGCCACCAGCGACTGACAGTTTGGACCAATACTCAGAGGAGCACTGGCCCGGGGGTTTAAAATAAAGATGACCCTCGGGCTCTAGAAAACCCGGGGGAAAAAGGCATAGGTCGCAAATGGTAAAGCCAAGGTTGGGCCTTGCTAGAGGAGTTTTATTCAAGGCGAACTATCAAGGGGGTCCCATAAATCACCCGACCGCGTAAGGAACGCAAACTCAAGGAACATAATCCCGGTATAACAGTAACTAGGGCGGCAAGAGTGGAACAAAACACCAGGCATAAGGACGAGCCTTCCACCCTTTACCAAAGTATATATATATGCATTAATTAAAATAAGAGATATTGTGATATCCCAACATATCCATGTTCCAACATGGAACAACTTCAACTTCACCTGCAACTAGCAACGCTATAAGAGGGGCTGAGCAAAAGCGGTAACTTAGCCAATCAACGGTTTGCTAGGAAAGGATGGTTAGAGGCTGACATGGAAAAATGAGAGACATGATATAGCAAGTGATAGGTAGCTGAGCAAGGCAATAGAGCGAACAACTAGCAAAGCAAAGATAGAAGTGATTTCGAGGGGTGGTCATCTTGTCTGCAAGGTTCTCAGAGTTGTCGAAAGCTTGATCCTCGAAAGCGTACTCAACAGGTTCCTCATTCACGAACTCGTCTCCCGGATCTACCCAAGACAAGAACACAAACAAACGGAACCACAATCAATCACGAGAAATGCACAAGCAACATGATGCAAAACATGTATGATATGCGAGATATGATATGCGATGCATATGCGTGCTCCGGAAGGAAAATGATGAACATGGCAGTAACTTGGCAAACCAAGCATGCCACTGGAAAGATGAGATGATTTTGGTCGAAATCGATATAAAGATCACCGGAAACGGATGCACGGTTTGCAAATGGCAAGCAAAACAAGAATGACACGAATCTGCGATTAACAGCATGATATCACTTAAAATGCAACAATCAACAATGCTACAGCACTCCAACATAGCAACAAAACATATGACAATAATCTACAGGAGATGCTTGACAAACGATGAACACTAAGCTATGGCTAGATCACAACATATCAAGCTCAAACAAGCATGGCAAAAGTGCAAAAGATAACGGGTTCACAGACTTAGTGAAAAACTGGACATGGCAGAAAACAGCATCAGGTAGCAATGTTCAGAGCACGAAATCAACATGCTACAGGAACTTAACATAGCAAAACAAGGCATGGCAGTGTTCTACTAAATGCACATGACAAAAGTCCCTTACTGACCATAAGCCAAAAAGGAACAGAAGATATGATGGCAACTATGTAAACATAGCAAGTTTCGTTATCAGGTTTCAGACTTAGCAGAAAACAGAGCATGGCAGAAATAATAATATGTAGGCCTCTTTGTGAGCTTGATGCACTCACTACAGAGCAATGCACTACAAACCAAGCCCATCTACAGCAATATGGCATGTTTATGAAGCTATCCATGGCAAGAAAAATTGCATAGCATGTATGGATCAACTACAATAAGCTTGGAAAAAGTGAATATCATGTTAAGAATCTGCCAGAAATATTTTATAGAAAAAGTAGAGCAAGATTGAGTCATGCTATGGCACTCCATAATTGCAAACAATTGCAGGAATGGATCAATTACAACTATAGCTACAAAACATCCTGACTGAACATCTCCAAAATATGCATGGATCTCTCTGTAACATCAAGTTTACATGGCAACAAAATAACAGCAGACGAAATCACCAAGTCCCTGAAATCAGAAACATTACGGAGCCTACTTTGCATGCTTGTGCTAGTCACCACAGAGATCACAAAAATAGATGGACTACACCACTGGAAAGATGGCATGGCATACTTCAAAACACGTGAAGAGCTCAAGCCCATAAGATGCACAGATTAAATGATACAAAAATGATAAATCTCCAAGTTCTGCTAAGAACCAGAGAATAACAGCAACTAGCCCTCTTCCAACAGAGATTTGGGCATCAAGATGATCTCTAATGAACATGATCCAGTTGAACAAAATGTAGAGCATCACGAGGCGAACAATTTGACATATTACACGCGCGAATCGGAGCTACATGTAAGGAGTTATGGCATCACGAACAAGTGCACATGCTGTTGAAATTCAAAGACTTAGAAAAAAAGGGGGGTTCGGGGAAAAAGTCAACCGTACGGGATCGATCGGAACTGGCTCGAGCTCGGGCTCCGGTGGCCGGTGCGCTGCTCGCCGGCCGGAGAGGAAGGAGGGAGAGGGGCGCCGGCGGTCGGAGCTGCGGGAGGAGGGGCCGGCGACCAGCGACGGGAGAGG